>NW_027196035.1:65000-113718 GCF_038502225.1 Cherax quadricarinatus | reverse complement strand
ATGATCTTTTTGAAATATATGTAATATATTTTAAAATGTTGAAAAGCCTCGAAAATTTCAATTCCATTAGTAATTCTGATAAAAAAGTTTGAAAATACATATATTTTAGCTAAAAGATAAGCTTTGTCTGAAAAGCGTTCTAAATGCTCAAAATCGTCGAAATATGCAGTAAAACATCGTTTTGCCATATATTTCGTTTTTTTTTCAATGCTTTTGGTTTTTTAAAAAATTTCTAAGATTTGGAGCATTTAGAACACTTTTCAGACAAACCTGACTTTTTAGCTAAAATTCATGGATTTTCAATTTTTTTATCAGAGTTACTGATGAAATTAAATTTTAAGCTGAAAGTAACTTAAATATGACATTTTAATGTAGAATTGTGTCAATAAATATTTCAAGTGTGAAAATCCATGTATTTTAGCTAAAAAGAAAGATTTGTTTGAAAAGTGCTTTAAATGCTCCATAACGTCGAAATATGCAGTAAAGCATCATTTTACCATATTTTTTCGATTTTTTCAATGCTTCAGGTATTTTTAAAAATAGCAAAAGCATTGAAAAAATCGAAAAATATGGTAAAATGATGTTTTAATGCATATTTCGACGATTTGGAGCATTTAGAGCACTTTTCAAACAAACCTTACTTTTTAGCTAAAATACATGGATTTTCACACTTGAAATATTTATTGACACAATACTACACTAAAATGTCATATTTAAGTTACTTTCAGCATAAAATTCAATTCCATCAGTTATTCTGATAAAAAAGTTTGAAAATCCATGAATTTTAGCTAAAAAATAAGGTTTATCTGAAAAGTGATCTAAATGCTCTAAATCGTCGAAATATGCAATAAAACATCATTTTTTCAATGCTTTTGGTATTTTTAAAAAATATATGAAATATTCAAAATTATTTCTGAATTTCATCGAAATTTTATGGGCTTTTTGAAATATATGTAATATACTTTAAAATGTTGAAAAGCCTCGAAAATTTGATTTCCATTAGTAATTCTGATAAAAAAGTTTGAAAATGCATCAATTTTAGCTAAAAAATCAGCTTTGTCTGAAAAGTGTTCTAAATGCTCAAGATCCTCGAAATATGCAGTAAAACATCGTTTTGCCATATTTTTCGATTTTTTTTCAATGCTTTTGGTTTTTTTTTAAAAATATATGAAATATTTGAAATACCTGAAATGTATGCAATACCTAATGCTTTGAAAAAATGGAAAAATATGGTAAAATGATGTTTTATTGCATATTTCGACGATTTGGAGCATTTAGAACACTTTTCAGAGAAAGCTGATTTTATAGCTAAAATTCATGGATTTTCAAACTTTTTTATCAGAATTGCTAATGGAATTTAAATTTTCGAGGCTTTTCAACATTTTAAAGTATATTACATTTATTTCAAAAAGCCCATAAAATTTCGATGAAATTCAAAAATAATTTTGAATATTTCATATATTTTTTAAAAATACGAAAAGCATTGAAAAAAATCGAAAAATGTGGCAAAATGATATTTTACTGCATATTTCGACGATTTAGAGCATTTAGAACACTTTTCAGTCAAACATTAGTTTTTAGCCAATATTCATGGATTTTCAAACTTTTTTATCAGAATTACTGATGGAATTGAATTTTATGCTGAAAGTAACTTAAATATGACATTTTAGTGTAGTATTGTGTCAATATATATTTCAAGTGTGAAAATCCATGTATTTTATCTAAAAAGAAAGATTTGTTTGAAAAGTGCTCTAAATTCTCCAAATCGTCGATATATGCAGTAAAACTTCATTTTATCATTTTTTTTCGATTTTGTCAATGCTTTTGCTATTTTTAAAAATACCTGCAGCATTGAAAAAATTGAAAAATATGGTAAAATGATGTTTTACTGTATATTTCGACGATTTTCAGCGTTTAGAGCCATTTTCAATTAAACCTTACTTCTTAGCTAAAATACATGGATTTTCACACATGAAATATATATTGAAAAAATACGACACTAAAATGTCATATTTAAGTTACTTTCGGCATAAAATTCAATTCCATCAGAAATTCTGATAGAAAACTTTCAAAATTCATGAATTTTAGCTATAAAATCAGGATTGTGTGAAAAGTGTTGTAAATGCTCTAAATCGTCGAAATATGCAGTAAAATATCATTTTGCCATATTTTTCGATTTTTTTCAATGCTTTTGCTATTTCTGAAAAAAAATATATGAAAAATTCAAAATTATTTCTGAATTTCATCGAAATTTTATGGGCTTTTTGAAAAATATGTAGTACACTTTAAAATGTTGAAAATGCTCGAAAATTTCAATTCCATCAGTAATTCTGATAAAAAAATTTGAAAATACATGAATTTTAGCTAAAAGATCAGGTTTGTCTGAAGTGTTCTATATTGAAAAAATTGAAAAATATGGTAAAATGATGTTTTACTGCATATTTCGACGATTTTCAGCATTTAGAGCCATTTTCAATTAAACCTTACTTTTTAGCTAAAATACATGGATTTTCACACTTGAAATATATATTGAAAAAATACAACACTAAAATGTCATATTTAAGTTACTTTCAGCATAAAATTCAATTCCATCAGAAATTCTGATAAAAAACTTTCAAAATTCATGAATTTTAGCTGAAAAATCAGGATTCTGTGAAAAGTGTTGTAAATGCTCTAAATCGTCGAAATATGCAGTAAAACATCATTTTGCCATATTTTTCGATTTTTTTCAATGCTTTTGCTATTTTTGAAAAAAATGTATGAAAAATTCAAAATTATTTATGAATTTCATCGAAATTTTATGGGCTTTTTGAAAAATATGTAGTACACTTTAAAATGTTGAAAATGCTCGAAAATTTCAATTCCATCAGTAATTCTGATAAAAAAGTTTGAAAATCCATGAATTTTAGCTAAAAGATCAGGTTTGTCTGAAAAGTGTTCTAAATGCTCCAAATCGTCGAAATATGCAGTAAAACTCCATTTTAGCATATTTCCCGATTTTTTCAATGTTTCAGGTATTTCACATATTTCAGGTATTTCACATATTTCAGGTATTTCACATATTTCATATATTTTTTTAAAATACCAAAAGCATTGAAAAAAAATCGAAAAATATGGAAAAATGATGTTTTACTGCACATTTCGACGTTTTGGAGCATTTAGAACACTTTTCAGGCAAACCTGATTTTTTAGCTAAAATTCATGGATTTTGAAAGTTTTTATCAGAATTACTGATGGAATTGAATTTTATGCTGAAAGTAACTTAAATATGACATTTTAGTGTAGTATTTTGTCAATTATTATTTCAAGTGCTAAAAAGTAAGGTTTAATTGAAAAGTGCTCTAAATGCTGAAAATCGTCGAAATATGCAGTAAAACATCATTTTACCATATTTTTCGATTTTTTCAATGCTTCAGGTATTTTTAAAATTAGCAAAAGCATTGAAAAAATCGAAAAATATGGTAAAATGATGTTTCACTGCATATTTCGACGATTTGGAGCATTTAGAGCACTTTTCAAACAAATCTTTCTTTTCAGATAAAATAAATAGATTTTCACACGAGATATATACTGACACAATACTACACTAAAATGTCATATTTAAGTTACTTTCAGCATAAAATTCAATTCCATCAGTAATTCTGATAAAACAGTTTGAAAATCCATGAATATTAGCTAAAAACTAAGGTTTGTCTGAAAAGTTTTCTAAATGCTCTAAATCATCATTTTGCCACATTTTTCGATTTTTTCAATGCTTTTGGTATTTTTAAAAAATATATGAAATATTCAAAATAATTTCTGAATTTCATCGAAATTTTATGGGCTTTTTGAAAAATATGTAATACAGTTTAAAATGTTGAAAATGCTCGAAAATTTTAATTCCATCAGTAATTCTGATGAAAAAGTTTGAAAATCCATGAATTTTAGCTAAAAAATCAGGTTTGTGTGAAAAGTGTTCTAAATGCTCTAAATTGTCGAAATATGCAGTAAAACACCATTTTGCCACATTTTTCGATTTTTTCAATGCTTTTGGAATTTTTAAAAAATATATGAAATATTCAAAATTATTTCTGAATTTCATCGAAAGTTTATGGGCTTTTTGAAAAATATGTAAAATACTTTAAAATGTTAATAAGCCTCGAAACTTTCAATTCCATTAGTAATTCTGATAAAAAAGTTTCAAAGTCCATGAACTTTAGCTAAAAAACCAGATTTGTCTGAAAAGTGTTCTATATGTTCCAAATCGTCGAAATATGCAGTAAAACATCATTTTACCATATTTTTGATTTTTTCAATGCTTCAGGTATTTCATATATTTCAAATATTTTTTAAAAATACCAAAAGCATTGAAAAATCGAAAAAAATATTTTAAAATGATGTTTTAATGCATATTTCGACGATTTGGAGAATTTAGAGCACTTTTCAAATAAACCTTACTTTTTAGCTAAAATACATGGATTTTCACTCTTGAAATATTTATTGACACAATACTACACTAAAATGTCATATTTAAGTTACTTCCAGCATAAAATTGAATTCCATCAGTGATTCTGATAAAAAAGTTTGAAAATCCAAGAATTATAGCTAAAAATTCAGGTTTGTCTGAAAAGTGATCTAATTGCTTTGAATCGTCGAAATTTGCAGTAACACATTTTGCAATATTTTCCGATTTTTTCAATGCTTTTGGTATTCTTAAAAAATATGTGAAATATTCAAAATTATTTATGAATTTCATCGAACTTTCATGGGCATTTTGAAAAATATTTAATATACTTTAAAATGTTGAAAAGGCTCGAAAATTTCAATTCCATCAGTAATTCTGAAAAAAAAGTTTGAAAATCCATGAACTTTAGGAAGAATTCAGGTTTGTGTGAAAAGTGTTCTAATTGCTCCAAATCGTCGAAATATGCAGTAAAACATCATTTTACCACATTTCTCGATTTTTTCAATGCTTCAGGTATTTCACATATTTTAGGTATTTCATTTATTTCATATATTTTTTTAGAAATACCAAAAGCATTGAAAAAATCGAAAAATATGATAAAATGATGTTTTACTGCACATTTCAACGATTTGGCGCATTTAGAACACTTTTCAGGCAAACCTGATTTTTTTTAGCTTAAATGCATGGATTTTCAAACTTTTTTATCAGAATTACTGATGGAATTGAATTTTACGCTGAAAGTAACTTAAATATGACATTTTAGTGTAGTATTCTGTAAATAAATATTTCAAGTGTGAAAGTGCATGTATTTTAGCTAAAAAGTAAGGATTAATTGAAAAGTGCTCTAAATGGTGCAAATCGTCGAAATATGCAGTAAAACATCATTTTACCATTTTTTTCGATTTTTTCAGTGCTTCAGGTATTTTTAAAAATAGCAAAGCATTGAAAAAAATCGAAATATAAGGTAAAAATGATGTTTTAATGCGTATTTCGACGATTTGGAGCATGTTGAACACTTTTCAAACAAACCTTACTTTTCAGCTAAAATACATGGATTTTCACATTTGAAATATTTATTGACACAATACTACACTAAGATGTCATATTTAAGTTGCTTTCAGCATAAAATTGAATTCCATCAGTTATTCTGGTAAAAAAGTTTGAAAATCCATGAATTTTAGCTAAAAAATCAGGTTTGTCTGAAAAGTGATCTAAATGCTCTAAATCGTCGAAATTTGCAGTAAAACATCATTTTGCAATATTTTCAGATTTTTGCAATGCTTTTGGTATTCTAAAAAAATATACGAAATATTCAAAATTGTTTCTGAATTTCATTGAATTTTCATTGGCTTTTCGAAAAATATGTAATATACTTTAAAATGTTGAAAAGGCTTGAAAATTTCAATTCCATCAGTAATTCTGAAAAAAAGTTTGAAAATCCATGTATTTTAGCTCAAAAATCAGGTTTGACTGAAAAATGTTCTAAATGTTCAAAATCGTAGAAATATGCAGTAAAACATCGTTTTGCCATATATTTCGATTTTTTTCAATGCTTTTGGTATTTTTAAAAAATATATGAAATATATGAAATACCTGAAATATATGAAATACCTGAAGCATTGAAAAAATCGAAAAATATGGTAAAATGATGTTTTACTGCATATTTCGACGATTTGGAGCATTTAGAACACTTTTCAGACAAAGCTGATTTTTTAGCTGAAATTCATGGATTTTCAAACTTTTTTATCAGAATTGCTAATGGAATTGAAATTTTCGAAGCTTTTCAACATTTTAAAGTATATTACATATTGCAAAAAGCCCATAAAATTTCGATGAAATTCAGAAATAATTTTGAATATTTCATATATTTTTAAAAAATACCAAAAGCATCGAAAAAAATCGAAAAATTTGTCAAAATGATGTTTTACTGCATATTTCGACGATTTAGAGCATTTAGAATACTTTTCAGACAAACCTGATTTTTTAGCTAAAATTCAAGGATTTTCAAACTTTTTTATCTGAATTACTGATGGAATTGAATTTTATGTTGAAAGCAACTTAAATATGACATTTTGGTGTAGAATTGTGTCAATATGTATTTCAAGTGTGGAAATCCAGGTATTTTAGCTTAAAAGAATGATTTGTTTGAAAAGTGCTCTAAATGCTCCAAATAGTAGAAATATGCAGTAAAACATCATTTTACCATATTTTTCGATATTTTCAATGCTTTTGCTATTTTTAAAAATACCTGATGCATTGAAAAAATCGAAAAATACGGAAAAATGATGTTTTACTGCATATTTCGACGACTTTCACCATTTTGAGCACTTTTCAATTAAACCTTACTTTTTAACTAAAATACATGGATTTTTACAATTGAAATATATAAATATATAAAATTCAGTTCCATCAGTAATTCTGATAAAAAACATTGAAAATCCGTAAATTTTAGCTGAAAAATCAGGATTGTGTGAAAAGTGTTGTAAATGCTCTAGTCCATTGAAATATGCAGTAAAACATCATTTTCCCATATTTTTCGATATTTTCAATGCTTTTGCTTTTTTTTAAAAAATATATGAAAAATTCAAAATTATTTTTGAATTTCATCGAAATTTTATGGGCTTTTTGAAAAATATGCAGTACACTTTAAAATGTTGAAAATGCTCGAAAATTTCAATTCCATCAGTAATTCTGATAAAAAAGTTTGAAAATCCATGAATTTTAGCTAAAAAATCAGGTTTGTCTGAAAAGTGTTCTAAATGTTCAAAATTGTATAAATATGCAGTAAAACATCGTTTTGCCATATTTTTCGATTTTTTTCAATGCTTTAGGTATTTTTAAAAAATATATGAAATATATGAAATACCTGAAATATATGAAGTACCTGAAGCATTGAAAAAATCGAAAAATATGGTAAAATGATGTTTTACTGCATATTTCGACGATTTGGAGCATTTAGAACACTTTTCAGAAAAAGCTGATTTTTTTTAGCTAAAATTAATGGATTTTCAAACTTTTTTATCAGAATTGCTAATGGAATTGAAATTTTCGAAGCTTTTCAACATTTTAAAGTATATTACATATTGCAAAAAGCCCATAAAATTTCGATGAAATTCAGAAATAATTTTGAATATTTCATATATTTTTAAAAAATACCAAAAGCATCGAAAAAATCGAAAAAATTTTCAAAATGATGTTTTTCTGCATATTTCGACGATATAGAGCATTTAGAATACTTTTCAGACAAACCTGATTTTTTAGCTAAAATTCAAGGATTTTCAAACTTTTTTATCTGAATTACTGATGGAATTGAATTTTATGTTGAAAGCAACTTAAATATGACATTTTGGTGTAGTATTGTGTCAATATATATTTCAAGTGTGGAAATCCAGGTATTTTAGCTTAAAAGAATGATTTGTTTGAAAAGTGCTCTAAATGCTCCAAATAGTAGGAATATGCAGTAAAACATCATTTTACCATATTTTTCGATATTTTCAATGCTTTTGCTATTTTTAAAAATACCTGATGCATTGAAAAAATCGAAAAATACGGAAAAATGATGTTTTACTGCATATTTCGACGACTTTCACCATTTTGAGCACTTTTCAATTAAACCTTTTTTACAATTTAAATATATAAATATATAAAATTCAGCTCCATCAGTAATTCTGATAAAAAATATTGAAAATCCATGAATTTTAGCTGAAAAATCAGGATTGTGTTAAAAGTTTTGTAAATGCCCTAAATCGTTGAAATATGCAGTAAAACATCATTTTCCCATATTTTTCGATTTTTTCAATGCTTTTGCTTTTTTTTTTTAAAATATATGAAAAAATCAAAATTATTTTTGAATTTCATCGAAATTTTATGGGCTTTTTGAAAAATATGCAGTACACTTTAAAATGTTGAAAATGCTCGAAAATTTCAATTCCATCAGCAATTCTGATAAAAAAGTTTGAAAATCCATGAATTTTAGCTAAAAAAAATCAGGTTTGTCTGAAAAGTGTTCTACATGCACTAAATCGTCGAAATATGCAGTAAAACATCATTTTGCCACATTTGTCGATTTTCTCAATGCTTTTTTTTAGATAAAATACATCTATTTTCACACTTGAAATATTTATTGACACAATACTACACTAAAATGTCATATTTAAATTACTTTCAGCATAAAATGAATTCCATCAGTAATTCTGATTAAAACGTTTGAAAATCAATGAATTTTAGCTAAAAATTCAGGTTTGTCTGAAAAGTGATCAAAATGCTCTGAATCGTCGAAATTTGCAGTAAAACATCATTTTGTCATATTTTCCGATTTTTTCAATGCTTTTGGTATTTTTAAAAAATATATGAAATATTCAAAATTATTTCTGAATTTCATCGAAATTTTATGGGCTTTTTGAAATATATGTAATATACTTTAAAATGTTGAAAAGCCTCGAAAATTTCAATTCCATTAGTAATTCTGATAAAAAAAGTTTGAGATTCATCTGTAAAAACTTGCATTTGTGGTCACAGAGGTGCCTGTGCTAACTTTCCTATGGTGTAGAAATATACCTAGTTGGATGAATCTTATTGTGGCTAACGCGACGGGCTGGAGTTTTGAGACTCTATGACCGCGGGTTCAATCCCGGCCGGGGGTATGGTTTATTTGCATGATTACTTTAGCTAAAAGATAAGCTTTGTCTGAAAAGCGTTCTAAATGCTCAAAATCGTCGAAATATGCAGTAAAACATCGTTTTGCCATATATTTCGTTTTTTTTTCAATGCTTTTGGTTTTTTAAAAAATATATGAAATATATGAAATATATGAAATGTATGCAATACCTGAAGCATTGAAAAAATCGAAAAATATGGTAAAATTATGCTTTATTGCATATTTCGAAGATTTGGAGCATTTAGACCACTTTTCAGGCAAAGCTGATTTTATAGCTAAAATTCATGGATTTTCAAACTTTTTTATCAGAATTACTGATGGAATTGAATTTTATGCTGAAAGTAACTTAAATATGACATTTTAGTGTTCCATTGTGTCAATATATATTTCAAGTGTGAAAATCCATGTATTTTAGCTAAAAAGAAAGATTTGTTTGAAAAGTGCTTTAAATGCTCCAAATCGTCGAAATATGCAGTAAAGCATCATTTTACCATATTTTTCGATTTTTTCAATGCTTTTGATATTTTTAAAAATACCTGAAGCATTGAAAAAATCGAAAAATATGGTAAAATGTTTTACTGCATATTTCGACGATTTTCATCATTTAGATCCCTTTTCAATTAAACCTTACTTTTTAGCTAAAATACAGGGATTTTCACACTTGAAATACATATTGACACAATACTACACTAAAATGTCATATTTAAGTTACTTTCAGCATAAATTTCAATTCCATCAGTAATTCTGATAAAAAAGTTTGAAAATCCATGAATTTTAGCTAAAAAATCAAGTTTGTCTGAAAAGTGTTCTAAATGCTCTAAATCGTCAAAATATGCAGTAAAACATCATTTTGCCATATTTTTCTATTTTTTCAATGCTTTTGGTATTTTTAAATTAATATATGAAATATATGAAATACCTGAAATATATGATATACCTGAAGCATTGAAAAAATCGAAAAATATGGTAAAATGATGTTTTACTGCATATTTCGACGATTTGGAGCATTTAGGACACTTTTCAGACAAACTTGATTTTTTAGCTAAGATTCATGAATTTTCAAAGTTTTTTATCAGAATTACTAATGGAATTGAAATTTTCGAGACTTTTCAACATTTTAATATATATTACATATTTTTCAAAACGCCCATAAAATTTCGATGAAATTCAGAAATAATTTTGAATATTTCATATAATTTTTAAAAATACCTAAAGCAATGAAAAAATCGAAAAATGTGGCAAAATGATGTTTTACTGCATATTTCGACCAATTAGAGCATTTAGAACACTTATCGGACAGATCTGATTTTTTAGCTAAAATTCATGGATTTTCAAACTTTTTTTTCAGAATTACTAATGGAATTGAATTTTATGCTGAAAGCAACTTAAACATAACATTTTGGTGTAGTATTGTGTCAATATATACGTCAAGTGTGAAAATCCATGTATTTTAGCTGAAAAGAAAGATTTGTATGAAAAGTGCTCCAAATGCTCCAAATAGTCGAAATGTGCAGTAAAACATCATTTTACCATATTTTTCGATTTTTCAATGCTTTTTCTATTGTTAAAAATACCCGATGCATTGAAAAAAATCGAAAAATATGGTAAAATGACGATTTTCAGCATTTTGAGCACTTTTCAATTAAACCTTACTTTTTAGCTAAATACAAGGATTTTCACACTTGAAATATATATTGCCACAATACTACACTAAAATGTCAGCATGAAATTCAATTCCATCAGTAATTCTGATAAAAAATGTTTGACAATCCATGAATTTTTGCTGAAAAATCTGGATTGTGTGAAAAACGTTCTAAATGCTCTAAATCGTCGATATGTGGAGTAAAACATCATTTTGCCATATCTTTCGATTTTTTCAATGCTTTTGGTATTTTTAAAAAATATATGAAATATTCAAAATTATTTCTGAATTTCATCGAAATTTTATGGGCTTTTTGAAATATATGTAATATACTTTAAAATGTTGAAAAGCCTCGAAAATTTCAATTCCATTAGTAATTCTGATAAAAAGTATGGTTTAATTGAAAAGTGCTCTAAATCCTGAAAATCGTCGAAATATACAGTAAAACATCATTTTACCATATTTTTTTATTTTTTTCAATGCTTCAGGTATTTTTAAAAATAGCAAAAGCATTGAAAAAATCGAAATATATTTTAAAATGATGTTTTAATGCATATTTCGATGATTTGGAGCATTTAGAACACTTTTCAATTAAACCATACTTTTTAGCTAAAATACATGGATTTTCACACATGAAATATAGATTAACACAATACTACACTAAAATGTCATATTTAAGTTACTTTCAGCATAAAATTCAATTCCATCAGTAATTCTTTTTTTATCTGAATTACTGATGGAATTGAATTTTATGTTGAAAGCAACTTAAATATGACATTTTGGTGTAGAATTGTGTCAATATATATTTCAAGTGTGGAAATCCAGGTATTTTAGCTTAAAAGAATGATTTGTTTGAAAAGTGCTCTAAATGCTCCAAATAGTAGAAATATGCAGTAAAACATCATTTTACCATATTTTTCGATATTTTCAATGCTTTTGCTATTTTTAAAAATACCTGATGCATTGAAAAAATCGAAAAATACGGAAAAATGATGTTTTACTGCATTTTTCGACGACTTTCACCATTTTGAGCACTTTTCAATTAAACCTTTTTTACAATTTAAATATATAAATATATAAAATTCAGCTCCATCAGTAATTCTGATAAAAAATATTGAAAATCCATGAATTTTAGCTGAAAAATCAGGATTGTGTTAAAAGTTTTGTAAACGCCCTAAATCCTTGAAATATGCAGTAAAACATCATTTTCCCATATTTTTCGATTTTTTCAATGCTTTTGCTTTTTTTTTTTTAAATATATGAAAAATTCAAAATTATTTTTGAATTTCATCGAAATTTTATGGGCTTTTTGAAAAATATGCAGTACACTTTAAAATGTTGAAAATGCTCGAAAATTTCAATTCCATCAGCAATTCTGATAAAAAAGTTTGAAAATCCATGAATTTTAGCTAAAAAAAATCAGGTTTGTCTGAAAAGTGTTCTACATGCACTAAATCGTCGAAATATGCAGTAAAACATCATTTTGCCACATTTGTCGATTTTCTCAATGCTTTTGGTATTTTTAAAAAATATGTGAAATATTCAAAATTATTTCTGAATTTCATCGAAATTTTATATGCTTTTTGAAAAATATGTAATATACTTTAAGATGTTGAAAAGCCTCGAAAATTTCAATTCCATTAGTAATTCTGATAAAAAAAGTTTGGAAAGCCATGAACTTTAGCTAAAAAATCAGCTTTGTCTGAAAAGTGTTCTAAATGCTCTAAATCGTCGAAATATGCAGTAAAACATCATTTTACTATATTTTTCGACTTTTCAATGCTTCAGTTATTTCATATATTACATATATTTTTTTAAAAATACCAAAAGCATTGAAAAAATCGAAAAATATATTAAAATGAAGTTTTAATGCACAATTCGAAAATTTGGAGCATTTAGAGCACTTTTCAAACAAACCTTACTTTTTAGGTAAAATACATGGATTTTCACACTTGAAATATTTATTGACACAATACTACACTAAAATGTCATATTTAAGTTACTTTCAGCATAAAATGAATTCCATCAGTAATTCTGATAAAAAAGTTTGAAAATCCATGAATTTTAGCTAAAAATTCAGCTTTGTCTGAAAAGTGATCTAAATGCTTTGAATCGTCGAAATTTGCAGTAAAACATCATTTTGACATATTTTTCGATTTTTTCAATGCTTTTGGTATTTCTAAAAAATATATTAAATATTCAAAATTATTTCTGAATTTCATCGAATTTTCATGGGCTTTTTGAAAAATACGTAATATACTTTAAAATGTTGAAAAGGCTCGAAATTACAATTCCATCAGAAATTCTGATAAAAAAGTTTGAAAATCCATGAATTTTAGCTAAAAAATCAGGTTTGTCTGAAAAGTGTTCTAAATGTTCCATATCGTTGAAATATGCAGTAAAACATCATTTTACCACATTTCTAGATTTTTTCAATGCTTCAGGTATTTCACATATTTTAGGTATTTCATTTATTTCATATATTTTTTTAGAAATACCAAAAGCATTGATAAAATCTAAAAATATGATAAAGTGATGTTTTACTGCACATTTCAACGATTTGGAGCATTTAGAACACTTTTCAGGCAAACCTGATTTTTTTTATCTTAAATGCGTGGATTTTCAAACATTTTTATCAGAATTACTGATGGAATTGAATTTTACGCTGAAAGTAACTTAAATATGACATTTTAGTGTAGTATTCTGTAAATAAATATTTCAAGTGTGAAAGTGCATGTATTTTAGCTAAAAAGTAAGGATTAATTGAAAAGTGCTCTAAATGGTGCAAATCGTCGAAATATGCAGTAAAACATCATTTTACCATTTTTTTCGATTTTTTCAATGCTTCAGGTATTTTCAAAAATAGCAAAAGCATTGAAAAAATCGAAAAATATTTTAAAATGATGTTTTAATGCATATTTCGACGATTTGGAGAATTTAGAACACTTTTCAAACAAACCTTACTTTTTAGCTAAAATACATGGATTTTCACAATTGAAATATTTATTGACACAATACTACACTAAAATGTCATATTTAAGTTACTTTCAGCATAAAATTGAATTCCATCAGTTATTCTGGTAAAAAAGTATGAAAATCCATGAATTTTAGCTAAAAAATCAGGTTTGTTTGAGAAGTGATCTAAATGCTCTGAGTCGTCGAAATTTGCAATGAAACATCATTTTGTAATATTTTCCGATTTTTTTTCAATGCTTTTGGTATTCTTAAAAAATATATGAAATATTCAAAATTGTTTCTGAATTTCATCGAATTTTCATTGGCTTTTTGAAAAATATGTAATATACTTTAAAATGTTGAAAAGGCTCGAAAATTTCAATTCCATCAGTAATTCTGAAAAAAAAGTTTGAAAATCCATGAACTTTTGCTTAAAATCCAGGTTTGTCTGAAAAGTGTTCTAAATGCTCCAAATCGTCGAAATATGCAGTAAAACATCATTTTACTGATGATAGATGTCTCGTGTATTCACTAATAATTAAAGATGAGCAGTGTAGTTATAGAACAAGTGTAGTGTTGGTAGATGTGTACTGTGTTGATGATATCAGTGTTATGATTGTAGATGAGTTGCGAATTGTTTAAACATGTGAAGTGTGATTTTGGATGAACAGTAATGATGGTAGATATGTAGTGTAGTGATGGCTGATGTTGTGTAGTGATTCTAGATGCATACTGACGATATCTGAGAAATATAATAATGAGAGACACCTAGTGCAGTGATGTTTTGTGTATAATGATGTGAAGAACAGTTTTGTTTGGTGTGTTGAGTAGCCCTGTCACATGTGTAGTGATGATAGATGGCATGTGATGAAAGATGTATATTTTTTTGAATGTAAATGTGTAGTGCAGTGATGGTTGATGTACAGTGCAGGAGTGGAAGATGTATAGAGATTGTAGATATGTCTTGATGGTAGATGTGTAGTGAATTATTGATATGTGTATATTCATGTTAAATGTGTAGTGACAGGAGATGTGTATTGTATTTATGACAGGTGTGTAACGACTATAGATGCGCAGTTGCATTATAATAGATGGATAGTGTATTGATGACGGATATGTAGTGATGGTAAATTTGCTGAGTAGTGATAATTGATATGTAGTCATTGAAGATGTGTATTGTATTTATATTAGTTGTGTAGTGAATACAGATATGTAGTTTAGTTATAATAAAAGAGTAGGGTAATGATGGATATGTAGTGATGGAAAATTTTAAGAGTAATAATAATTGATGAATAGTGATGGTAGACGTGTATTGTTTTCATGGTAGGTGTGCAGATTAATTATAATATATATGTACTGTTATAATGGTGGATATAGAGTTGGTAAATTTATAAAGTAGTGATAACTGATGTATAGTGATGGATACTGTAGTGATGGTAGATGTGATCTGTGTTGATTGAAGATCTACACAGTAGTGACAGAAGATGCACAGTCATGGTAGTCATGTAGTGTATTGTCGATAACAGTGTATTGATGATAGATGTCTCCTGTATTCATTAACCCTTCACGGGGCAAATGGCCATAAAATTAGAAATTAGAACTGTTCTTCCTGAAGTGGATAGTCCAATATCCTCTTCATACTCCTCCACTATCCCCTCCACACTCCTACAGTATCCTCTCCACACTCCTCCAATATCCTCTTCATACTCCTCCACTATCCCCTCCACACTCCTACAGTATCCCCTCCACACTCCTCCAGTATCCCCTCCACAATCCTTCACAAACCCCTATACACTCCTCCAGTATCCCCTCCACACTCTTCTACTATCCCCTCCACAATCCTCCACTATCCCCTCCACACTCCTCCACTATCCCCTTCACACTCCTCCACTATCCACTCCACACTCCTCCACCATCCCATCTTCACTCCTCCAATGTCCCTCAACACTCCTCCAGTATCCCCTGCACACTCCTTAAAATATCCTCTTCATACTCCTCCACTATCCCCTCCACACTCCTCTGCTATCCTCTCCACACTCCATCACTATCCACTCCACACTCCTCCACTATTCCCTCCACAATCCTCTGCTATCCCATCCACACTCCTCGACTATCCCCTAAACACTCCTCTACTATCCCCTCCACATGCCTCCACTCTCCCCTCCACACTCCACTATCCCCTGCACACCCCTCTACTATCCCCTCCACACTCCTCTACTATCCCCTCCACACTCGTCTACTATTCCCTCCACACTCCTCCACCATCCCCTCCACACTCCACTACCATCCCCTACACACTCCTCTACTGTCCCCTCCACTCTTGTCTACTATTCCCTCCACACTCCTCTACTATCCACTCCACACTCCTATATTATCCCCTCCACACTCCTATATTATCCCCTTCACACTCGTCTACTGCCCCCTCCACACTCCTCTACTATCCCCTCCACACTCCTCTACTATCCTCTCCACACTCATATAGAATCACTTCCACACTCCTCTGCTATCCCCTCCACACTCCTCTACTATCCCCTCAACACTCATCCACTAACCCCTCCACACTCCTCCACCATCCTCTCCACACTCTTCTACTATCCCTTCAACACTCCACCAGTATCCCCTAAACACTCCTCTACTATCCCCTCCACACTCCAATATTATTCCCTACACACTCGTCTACTATCCCCTCCACACTCTTATATCATCCCCTCCACAATCCTCTGTCATTCCTTCGACACTCCTCTACTATCCACTACACACTCCTCCACTATCCTCTCCACACTAATCTACTGTCCCCTCAACACTCCTCCACTATCCCCTCCACACTCCTTTACTATCCTTTTTACACTCCTATATTATTCTCTCAACACTTATCAACTATTCCCTCCACACTCCTCTAGTATTCCCTCCACACTCCTCCACAATCAACTCCACACTCCTCTACTATACGCTATACACTCCTCTACTATCCCCTCCACACTAATCTACTAGCCCCATCACACTCCTGTATAATCCCCTCGACACTCCTCCACGAGCCCCTCAACACTTCTCTACTATCCACTGTACACTTCTCCACTATCCCCTACACACTCGTCTACTATGCCCTTCACACTCCTCTACCCTCCCCCCCACACTCCTCTACTTTCCACTCCACACTCCTTTGCTATCCCCTCAACACTTCTCCACTATCCCCTCCACACTCCTGAACTATCCCCTCCACACTCCTATATTATCCCCTCCACACTTCTCTACTATCCCCTCCACACTCCTCTACTATCCCCTCCACACTCCTCTACTATCCCCTCCACACTCTTCTATTATCCCCTTCACACTCCTCCGCTATCCACACCACACACCTCAAATATCCTCTTCACACTCCTCCACTATCCCCTCCACACTCCTCCACTATCCCCTCCACATTCTTTATCTATCCCCTCCACACTCCACCACTATCCCTCCACATTCTTCCACTATCCCTACCACATTCTTCTGCTATCCCCAAAACACTCCTCCACCTCCCCTTCACACTTCTCCACCACCCCTCCACAGACCTCCACTACCCCTACACACTCTTCCTCCACCCTTCAACACTCCTCCTCCATCGCTCCACTCTCCTGCACAACCCATTCACACTTCTCCACCACTCCTCCACACTCCTTCACCACCCCTCCACAATCCTCCACCACCCCTCCATGCTTCTGCACACTCCTCCACCACCCCTCCACACTACTCCTCCATCCTTTCACACTCCTTCACCTCCCCTCCACACTCCTCCACCACCCCTCCATAGTTATCCACCACCTCTCCACAATCCACCATCTCTCCACACTCCTCCACCACCCCTCCACACTCCTCCACCACCCCTTCACACTACTCCACAATACCTCCACACTCTTCCACCACTCCTCCACACTCCTCCACCACACCTCCACACTCCTTCACCAACTATCCACACTCCTCCACCACCCCTCCATAGTTATCCACCACCTCTCCACAATCCACCACCCCTCCACACTCCTCCACCACCCCTTCACACTACTCCACAATACCTCCACACTCTTCCACCACTCCTCCACACTCCTCCACCACACCTCCACACTCCTTCACCAACTATCCACACTCCTCCACCACCCCTCCACACTCCTCGCCCACACCTCCACACTCTTTCACCACACCTCCACACTTCTCCACCACCCATGCACACTCCTCCACCACCCCTCCACTCTACTCCACCACCCCTCCACACTTCACTATCCCCTCCTCACTCCTCCATTACAAGTCCACTCTCCTCCACCACCCCTCCACGCTCCTCCACCACTTGTCCACACTCCTCCACCACCCCTCCACACTCTTCCCCTATCCACTCCACACTCCTCCATTACATGTTCACACTCCTCCACCACCCCTCCACACTCCTCCACTATCCCCTCCACACTCCTCCATTACAAGTTCACTCTCCTGCACCACCCCTAAACACATCTCCACCATCCCTAAACACTTCTCCACCACCCCTCCACACTCCTCCATCACCCTCTACACTCCTCCACCACCCCTCCTCACTCCTGCACCACCCCTTCACTCTCCTCCACCACTCCTCCACACTTCTCCACCACCCCTCTACACTCCTCCACCACCCCTCTACACTCCTCCACCATTCCACACTCTTGCACCACCCCTCCACACTCCTCCACCACCCGTGCACACTTTTCCTCCATCGCTCCACACTCCACCAAACCTTCACACTTCTCCACCACCCCTTCACACTCCTCCACACTCCTCCACCACCCATCCATGCTTCTACACACTCCTCCACCAACCCTATACACTCCTTCTCCAACCTTCCTCACTCCTTCACCTCCACTCCACTCTCCTAAACCATCCTTCCACACTTACCCACCAACCCTCCTCACTCCTCCTCCACACTCCTCAACTATACCCTCTATTCTCCTCTACTATCTGCTCCACATTCTTTCACTATCCCCTGCACACTCCTGAACTATCCCCTCCACACGCCTGTATTATTCGCTCCACACTTCTCTACTATCCCCTCCACATTCCTCTACTATCCCCTCCACACCCCTCTACTATCCCCTCCACACTCATCTATTATCCCCTTCACACTCCTCCACTATCCACACCACACACCTCAAATATCCTCTTCACACTCCTCCACTATCTCCTGCACTCTCCTCCACACTCCTCCACTATCCCCTCCACATTCTTCATCTATCCCCTCCACACTCCTCCACTATCCTTCCACATTCTTCCACTATCCCTACCACATTCTTCCACTATCCCCAAAACATTCCTCCACCTCCCCTTCACACTTCTCCACCACCCCTCCACAGTCCTCCACTACCCCTACAAACTCTTCCACCACCCTTCAACACTCCTCCTCCATCGCTCCACTCTCCTGCACAACCCATTCACACTTCTCCACCACTCCTCCACACTCATTCACCACCCCTCCACAATCTTCCAAAACCCCTCCATGCTTCTGCACACTCCTCCACCACCAATCTACAATACTCCTCCATCCTTCCACACTCCTTCACCTCCCCTCCACACTCATCCACCACCCCTCCTCAGTTATCCACTACCTCTCCACAATCCACCTTCTCTCCTCACTCCTCCACCACCCCTTCACACTCTGCCACCACCCATCCACAATCTTCCACCTCTCCTCCACACTCCTCCACCACCCCTCCACACTCCTCCACCACCCCTTCACAATACTCCACCATACCTCCACACTCTTCCACCACTCCTTCACACTCCTCCACCACACCTCCACACTCCTTCACCAACTATCCACACAACTACACAACCCCTTCACACTCCTCGTCCACACCTCCACACTCTTTCACCACGCCTCCACACTTCTCCACCACCCATGCCCACTCCTCCACCACCCCTCCACTCTACTCCACCACCCCTCCACACTCCACTATCCCCTCCACACTCCTCCACTATCCCCTCCACATTCTTTATCTATCCCCTCCACACTCCACCACTATCCCTCCACATTCTTCAACTATCCCTACCACATTCTTCTGCTATCCCCAAAACACTCCTCCACCTCCCCTTCACACTTCTCCACCACCCCTCCACAGTCCTCCACTACCCCTACACACTCTTCCTCCACCCTTCAACACTCCTCCTCCATCGCTCCACTCTCCTGCACAACCCATTCACACTTCTCCACCACTCCTCCACACTCCTTCACCACCCCTCCACAGTCCTCCACCACCCCTCCATGCTTCTGCACACTCCTCCACCACCCTTCCACACTACTCCTCCATCCTTTCACACTCCTTCACCTCCCCTCCACACTCCTCCACCACCCCTCCATAGTTCTCCACCACCTCTCCACAATCCACCATCTCTCCACACTCCTCCACCACCCCTCCACACTCCTCGTCCACACCTCCACACTCTTTCACCACACCTCCACACTTCTCCACCACCCATGCACACTCCTCCACCACCCCTCCACTCTACTCCACCTCCCCTCCACACTCCACTATCCCCTCCACACTCCTCCATTACAAGTCCACTCTCCTCCACCACCCCTCCACACTCCTCCACCACTTGCCCACTCTCCTCCACCACCTCTCCACACTCCTCCACTATCCACTCCACACTCCTCCATTACATGTCCACACTCCTCCACCACCCGTCCACACTCCTCCACTATCCCCGTTACAAGTCCACTCTCCTGCACCACCCCTAAACACATCTCCACCATCCCTAAACACTTCTCCACCACCCCTCTACACTCCTCCATCACCCTCCACACTCTCCACCACCCCTCCACACTCCTGCACCACCCCTTCACTCTCCTCCACCACTCCTCCACACTTCTCCACCACCCATGCACACTCCTCCACCACCCCTCCACTCTACTCCAGCACCGCTCCACACTCCACTATCCCCTCCACACTCCTCCATTACAAGTCCACTCTCCTCCACCACCCCTCCACACATCTCCACCATTTGTCCACTCTCCTCCACCACCTCTCCACACTCCTCCACTATCCCCTCTACACTCCTCCATTACAAATCCACTCTCCTCCACCACCCCTAAACACATCTTCACCACCCCTAAACACTTCTCCACCACCCCTCCACACTCCTCCATCACCCTCCACACTCCTCCACCACCCCTCCACACTCCTGCACCACCTCTTCACTCTCCTCCACCACTCCTCCACACTTCTCCACCACCCCTCAACACTCCTCCACCATTCCACACTCTTGCACCACCCCTCCACACTCCTCCACCACCCGTGCACACTCCTCCTCCATCGCTCCACACTCCACCAAACCTTCACACTTCTCCATCACCCCTCCACACTCCTCCACACTCCTCCACCACCCATCCATGCTTCTACACACTCCTCCAACAACCCTATACACTCCTCCAACCTTCCTCACTCCTTCACCTCCACTCCACTCTCCTCAACCACTATTCCAGACTTACCCACCAACCCTCCTCACTCCTCCTCCACACCTCCACACTCCTCAACTATACCCTCTATTCTCCTCTACTATCCGCTCCACATTCTTTTACTATCCCCTTCACACTCCTCTACTATCTCCTCCACTCTCCTCTACTATCCTCTCCACGCTTCTTCACTATCTCGTCCAGACTCCTCCACTATCCCCTCCTCTTTCCTCCAATATCCCATCATCACTCCTCCTCCATCCCTCCACAATCCTCCACCACCTCTTTAATCTCCTCCACCCCTCCTCAACACTCCTCCACCACCCTCCACACTAATCCTCAACATGTCCACACTCCTCCACCACCCCTCTGCACTCGTCCACTACTCCTCCACACTCCTCCACCACCACTCAACACTCCTCCATCACTCCTCCTCACTCCTTCTCCACCCCTCCACAATTTTACACCACCTCTCCACACTCCACCACTCCTATAAAACTCCTCCACCACCCCTCCACACTCCTCCACCAGCCTTCCACAATCCTCCTCCATCGCTCAACACTTCTACTACAACCGCTTCACACTTCTCCACAACCCCTCCACACTCCACCATCACCCCTCCACAGTCCTCCACCACCCCTCCACTCTCCACCACACTCCTCCACCACCCATTCACACTTTTCGACCACCCCTCCACACTCCTCAACCTCCCTTCGACACTCCTCCACCACCCCTCCATGCTTCTCCACACTCCTCCACCACCTCTCCACACTCCTCCACAACAACTCCAGACTCCTCCACCACAATTCACACTCCTCCACCTCCCCTCCTCACTCTTCCAAGACTCCTCCACACTCCTCTACCAACACTCCAGACCAGTGCACCACTCCTCCACACTCCTCCTTCACCCCTCCACAATTTTCCACCACCCGTCCTCTCTCCACCACTCCTCCACACTCCTCCACACTCCTCCACACTCCTCCACCACCCCTCCATACTACTCAACAACCCCTCCACACTCCACCACTCCTCCACACTCCTCCAACACCCCTCGACACTCCTCAACAACCCATCCACACTCCACCACTCCTCCACACTCCTCCACCTCCCCTCCACACTCTTCCACGACCCCTCAATGCTTCTAAACACTCTTCCACCACTCCTCCACACTTCTCCTCCATTCTTCAACACTTCTTCAACTAGCCTCCACACTCCTCCACCACCCATCCAAATTTATCCACCTCCTTTCCACACTCCTCCACCGTTCACACTCCTCAACTACCCCTCCACATTCTTCCACCACTCCTCCACACTCCTCCACCACCCCTCCACACTCCTTCACCTCCTGTCCACACTCCTCCACCACCCTTGCACACTCATCCACCTCCCGTCCACACTCCACCACCCGTCCACATTCCTTCACTACCCTTCCACACTCCACCACTCCTCCATACTTCTCCAACCCCCTCGACACTCTTTCACTACCGCTCCACACTCCTCCACATCCCCTCCACACTCGTCCAGCACCCCTCCACAGTCCTCCACCAACCCTCCACACTCCTCCACCATCTCTCAACACTCCTCCATCACCTGGCCACGCTCCTCCACCACCCCTCTACTCTCCACCACTATCTCCTCCACACTCCTCCATTACAAGTTCACTCTCATCCACAACCCCTGCACTCTCCTCCACCACCTGTCCACACTCCTCCACCACAACCCCTCCACATTCCTCCACTATCCCCTCCACACTCCACCATTACAAGTCCTCACTCCTTCACCACCCCTCCACACTCCTTCATTATTAGCTCCCCACTCCTCCATTACAAGACCACTCTCATCCACCACCCCTGCTCACTTCTCCAGCACCCCTTCATACTTCTCTATCAACCCTCCACACTCCTCCACCACCCTCCACACTCCTCCACCACCCCTCCACACTCCTCTACCACCCATTCACACTCCTCCACCACCTGTCCAAACTCCTCCACAACCCCTCCACACTCCTCCACCAACCTTTCCACACTCCTCCACAACCCCTCCACACTCCTCCACCTCCCGTCCACACTCCTCCAGTACCCCTCCACACTCCTCCACCACCCTTCCACACTCCTCCTCGATCGCTCCACACTCCTCCACCACTCCTTCACATTTCTCCACACTCCTTCACACTCCTCCACCAACCCTCCACACTCCTCCAACCACCCCTGCACACTCTTCCACCTCACTTGCACACTCCTCCACCACCCCTCTACACTCCTCCACCACCACTCCACACTCCTCCATCACTTTTCCACACTCCTCCATCACCTTTCCACACTCCTCCGCTTCCCGTCACACTCCTCCACCGCCCTCCACACTCCACCACTCCTCCACACTCCTCCACCACCCCTCCACACTCCTCCACCACACCTCCAAGCTCCTTCACACTCCTCTACCACCCTTTCACACTCCTCCTCCATTGCTCCACACTCCTCCACATCCCCATCACTCTTCATCGCCACCCTTCCACTCTCCTCCACCGCCCCTCCACACTTTTCCATAACCCCTTCTTGCTCCTCCACTCTCCTCCACCACCCCTCATCACTCCTCCTCCATCCCTTCACAATCCTCCATTACTCCTTCACACTCCTCCACTCCTCTTCAACACTCCTCCACCACCCTCCACACTAATCCTCAGCCTGTCCACACTCCTCCACCACCCCTCTGCACTCGTCCACTACTCCTCCACACTCCTCCACCACCACTCAACACTCCTCCATCACTCCTCCTCACTCCTTCTCCACCCCTCCACAATTTTACACCACCTCTCCACACTCCACCACTCCTATAAAACTCCTCCACCACCCCTCCACACTCCTCCACCAGCCTTCCACAATCCTCCTCCATCGCTCAACACTTCTACTACAACCGCTTCACACTTCTCCACAACCCCTCCACACTCCACCATCACCCCTCCACAGTCCTCCACCACTCCTCCACTCTCCACCACACTCCTCCACCACCCAGTCACACTTTTCGACCACCCCTCCACACTCCTCAACCTCCCTTCGACACTCCTCCACCACCCCTCCATGCTTCTCCACACTCCTCCACCACCTCTCCACACTCCTCCACAACAACTCCAGACTCCTCCACCACAATTCACACTCCTCCACCTCCCCTCCTCACTCTTCCAAGACTCCTCCACACTCCTCTACCAACACTCCAGACCAGTGCACCACTCCTCCACACTCCTCCTTCACCCCTCCACAATTTTCCACCACCCGTCCTCTCTCCACCACTCCTCCACACTCCTCCACACTCCTCCACCACCCCTCCATACTACTCAACAACCCCTCCACATTCCACCACTCCTCCACACTCCTCCAACACCCCTCGACACTCCTCAACAACCCATCCACACTCCACCACTCCTCCACACTCCTCCACCTCCCCTCCACACTCTTCCACGACCCCTCAATGCTTCTAAATACTCTTCCACCACTCCTCCACACTTCTCCTCCATTCTTCAACACTCCTTCAACTAGCCTCCACACTCCTCCACCACCCATCCAAATTTATCCACCTCCTTTCCACACTCCTCCACCACAAGTCCACACTCCTCCACCGTTCACACTCCTCAACTACCCCTCCACATTCTTCCACCACTCCTCCACACTCCTCCACCACCCCTCCACACTCCTTCACCTCCTGTCCACACTCCTCCACCACCCTTGCACACTCATCCACCTCCCGTCCACACTCCACCACCCGTCCACACTCCTTCACTACCCTTCCACACTCCACCACTCCTCCATACTTCTCCAACCCCCTCGACACTCTTTCACTACCGCTCCACACTCCTCCACATCCCCTCCACACTCGTCCAGCACCCCTCCACACTCCTCCACCAACCCTCCACACTCCTCCACCATCTCTCAACACTCCTCCATCACCTGGCCACGCTCCTCCACCACCCCTCTACTCTCCACCACTATCTCCTCCACACTCCTCCATTACAAGTTCACTCTCATCCACAACCCCTGCACTCTCCTCCACCACCTGTCCACACTCCTCCACCACAACCCCTCCACATTCCTCCACTATCCCCTCCACACTCCACCATTAAAAGTCCTCACTCCTTCACCACCCCTCCACACTCCTTCATTATTAGCTCCCCACTCCTCCATTACAAGACCACTCTCATCCACCACCCCTGCTCACTTCTCCAGCACCCCTTCATACTTCTCTATCAACCCTCCACACTCCTCCACCACCCTCCACACTCCTCCACCACCCCTCCACACTCCTCTACCACCCATTCACACTCCTCCACCACCTGTCCAAACTCCTCCACAACCCCTCCACACTCCTCCACCAACCTTTCCACACTCCTCCACAACCCCTCCACACTCCTCCACCTCCCGTCCACACTCCTCCAGTACCCCTCCACACTCCTCCACCACCCTTCCACACTCCTCCTCGATCGCTCCACACTCCTCCACCACTCCTTCACATTTCTCCACACTCCTTCACACTCCTCCACCAACCCTCCACACTCCTCCAACCACCCCTGCACACTCTTCCACCTCACTTGCACACTCCTCCACCACCCCTCTACACTCCTCCACCACCACTCCACACTCCTCCATCACTTTTCCACACTCCTCCATCACCTTTCCACACTCCTCCGCTTCCCGTCACACTCCTCCACCGCCCTCCACACTCCACCACTCCTCCACACTCCTCCACCACCCCTCCACACTCCTCCACCACACCTCCAAGCTCCTTCACACTCCTCTACCACCCTTTCACACTCCTCCTCCATTGCTCCACACTCCTCCACATCCCCATCACTCTTCATCGCCACCCTTCCACTCTCCTCCACCGCCCCTCCACACTTTTCCATAACCCCTTCTTGCTCCTCCACTCTCCTCCACCACCCCTCATCACTCCTCCTCCATCCCTTCACAATCCTCCATTACTCCTTCACACTCCTCCACTCCTCTTCAACACTCCTCCACCACCCTCCACACTAATCCTCAGCCTGTCCACACTCCTCCACCACCTCTCTGCACTCGTTCACTACTCCTCCACACTCCTACAGCACCACTCCATACTCCTACAACACTCGTTCGCACTACTCCTCCACCCCTCCACAATATTCCACTACCCCTCCACACTCCACCACTCCTCCACACTCCTCCTCCACACCTCCACAATCCTCCACAACCTCTACACTCTCCACCACTCCTCCACACTCCTCCACCACCCATCCACACTTCCCCACAACCCCACCACACTTCACCACCTCTCTGCACTCCTCCACTTTTCCCTCCACACTCCTCCATTACAAGACCACTCTCCTCCACCACACCTCTACACTTCTCCACCACCCCTTCACACTCCTCCACCAACCATCCACACTCCTCCACCACCTGTCCACACTCCTCCACCACCCATCCACACTCCTTCACCACCCTTCCACACACCTCCACCACCCATCCACACTCCTCCACCTCCCCCTCCACACTCCTCTAATACCTCTCCACATTCCTCCACACTCCTCCACCACCCCTCCACACTCTTCCATAACCCCTTCTTGCTCCTCCACTCTCCTCCACCACCCCTCATCACTCCTCCTCCATCCCTTCACAATCCTCCATTACTCCTTCACACTTCTCCACTCCTCTTCAACACTCCTCCACCACCCTCCACACTAATCCTCAACCTGTCCACACTCCTCCACCACCCCTCCGCACTCGTTCACTACTCCTCCACACTCCTACAACACCACTCCATACTCCTACAACACTCGTTCGCACTACTCCACCCCTCCACAATATTCCACTACCCCTCCACACTCCACCACTCCCCCACACTCCTCCTCCATACCTCCACACTCCTCCACAACCTCTACACTCTCCACCACTCCTCCACACTCCTCCACCACCCATCCACACTTCCCCACAACCCCTCCACACTTCTCCACCACCTCTCCGCACTCCTCCACTTTTCCTTCCACACTCCTCCATTACAAGACCACTCTCCTCCACCACACCTCTACACTTCTCCACCACCCCTTCACACTCCACCAACCATCTACACTCTTCCACCACCTGTCCACACTCCTCCACCACCCATCCACACTCCTCCACCACCCTTCCACACCCCTCCACCACCCATCCACACTCCTCCACCTCCCCTCCACACTCCTCTAATACCTCTCCACATTCCTCCACACTCCTCCACCACCCTTCCACACTTGTTCACCACTCCTTCACACTTCTCCACCACCCCTCCACACTTCTGCACCACCCTTCCCCACTCCTCCAAACTCCTCCACCACCCCTTCACACTATTCCACCAACACTCCACACTCCTCCACCATCCCTCCACACTCCTCCACCACCTGTCAACACGCCTCCACCAAACCTCTACTGTAATCCACTATCCCCTCTACTCTCCTCCATTTGAAGTTCACTCTCATCCAGAACCCCTCCACACTCCTCCACCACCACCCCTCCACACTCCTCCACTATCTCCTCCACACTGCACCATTACAAGTCCACACTCCTCCATCACTCCTAAACACTCCTCCATTATTCCCACAACACTCCTCCATTACAAGTCTACTCTCCTCCACCACCCCTCCACACTTCTCCACCACCCCTCATCACTTCTCTACCACACCTCCACACTCCTCCACCACACCTCCACACTTCTCCACCAACCTTCCACACTTATCTATCACCCCTCCACCCTCCTCCACCACCCTTCCACACTCCTCCACCACCTTTCCACACTCCTCAAATCGCTACACACTTCTCCACCACTTCTTCACACTTCTCCAATATCTTTCCACACTTCTCAACCACCCTTTCACACTCCTCCACACACCTCAAACACCCCTCCACACTCCTCCACCACCCTTCCACACACCTCCAACACCCCTCCACACTCCACCACCCTTCCACACTCCTCCACCACAACTCCACACTCCTCCACAATCCTCCACCACCCATCCACACTCCTCCACCACCCTTCCACACCCCTCCACCACCCATCCACACTCCTCCACCTCCCCTCCACACTCCTCTAATACCTCTCCACATTCCTCCACACTCCTCCACCACCCTTCCACACTTGTTCACCACTCCTTCACACTTCTCCACCACCCCTCCACACTTCTGCACCACCCTTCCCCACTCCTCCAAACTCCTCCACCACCCCTTCACACTATTCCACCAACACTCCACACTCCTCCACCATCCCTCCACACTCCTCCACCACCTGTCAACACGCCTCCACCAAACCTCTACTGTAATCCACTATCCCCTCTACTCTCCTCCATTTGAAGTTCACTCTCATCCAGAACCCCTCCACACTCCTCCACCACCACCCCTCCACACTCCTCCACTATCTCCTCCACACTGCACCATTACAAGTCCACACTCCTCCATCACTCCTAAACACTCCTCCATTATTCCCACAACACTCCTCCATTACAAGTCTACTCTCCTCCACCACCCCTCCACACTTCTCCACCACCCCTCATCACTTCTCTACCACACCTCCACACTCCTCCACCACACCTCCACACTTCTCCACCAACCTTCCACACTTATCTATCACCCCTCCACCCTCCTCCACCACCCTTCCACACTCCTCCACCACCTTTCCACACTCCTCAAATCGCTACACACTTCTCCACCACTTCTTCACACTTCTCCAATATCTTTCCACACTTCTCAACCACCCTTTCACACTCCTCCACACACCTCAAACACCCCTCCACACTCCTCCACCACCCTTCCACACACCTCCAACACCCCTCCACACTCCACCACCCCTCCACACTTCTCCACTATACCCTCCAAACTGCACCATTACATGTCCACACTCCTCCACCACCCCTAAACATTCCTCCACTATTCCCTCAACACTCCTCCATTACAAGTCTACTCTCCTCCACCACCCCTCCACACTTCTCCACAACCCCTCTAGACTTCTTAACCACCCTTCCACACTCCTCCACACACCTCCAACACCCCTCCACACTCCTCCACCTCCCTTCCACACACCTCCAACACCCCTCCAAACTCCTCCAACACCCTTGCAAACTCCTCCACCACCCATCCACACTCCTCCACACTCCTCCACCACCTTTCCACACTCCTCCTCCATCGCTCCACACTTCTCTACCACTCCTTCACACTTCTCCAATACCCATCCACACTTCTCCACCACCCCTAAACACTCGTCCACTATTACGTCAACACTCCTCCATTACAAGTCTACTCTCCTCCACCACCCCTCCACACTTCTCCACCACCCCTCCAGACATCTCAACCACTCTTCCACACTCCTCCACACGCCTCCAACACCCCTCCACACTCCTCCACCACCCTTCCACACACCTCCAACATCCCTCCACGCTCCTCCAACACCCTTCCAAACTCCTCCACCACCCATCCACACTCCCCATCACTCCTCCACCACCCCTCTACACTCCTCCACCACCTGTCCACACTCTTGCACCACCCGCCACACTCCTCCAACACCCTCAACACTCCTGCACCACCCCTCCACACTTTTCCTCCACCCCTCCACACTCCTTCACCATCTCTCCACACTCCTACACACTCCACCACCCTTCCACACTCCTCCTCCATCGCTCCACACTTCTCCACATCCCCATCACATTTCATCACCACCCCTTCACACTCCTCCACCACCCCTCCACACTCCTCCATAACCCTTCCATGCTTTTCCACACTCTTCCACCACCCCTATACACTCCTACTCCATCCTTCCACACTCCTTCTCCTCCCCTCCACACTCCTCCACCACTCCTGCACACTTATCCACCAGCCCTCCACACTCCTCCAACACTCCTCCACACTCCTCAACTATCCTCTCCATTCTTCTCTACTATCCCCTTCACATTCTTTCACTATCCCCTCCTCACTCCTCTACTATCTCCTCCACACTCCTCTACCATCCTCTCCACTCTTCTCCACTATCTACTCCAAACTCCTATACTATCCCTTCCTATTTATTTTTTTTTATTATCACACCGGCCGATTCCCACCAAGGCAGGGTGGCCCGAAAAAGAAAAACTTTCACCATCATTCACTCCATCACTGTCTTGCCAGAAGGGTGCTTTACACTACAGTTTTTAAACTGCAACATTAACACCCCTCCTTCAGAGTGCAGGCACTGTACTTCCCATCTCCAGGACTCAAGTCCGGCCTGCCGGTTTCCCTGAATCCCTTCATAAATGTTACTTTGCTCACACTCCAACAGCACGTCAAGTATTAAAAACCATTTGTCTCCATTCACTCCTATCAAACACGCTCACGCATGCCTGCTGGAAGTCCAAGCCCCTCGCACACAAAACCTCCTTTACCCCCTCCCTCCAACCCTTCCTAGGCCGACCCCTACCCCGCCTTCCTTCCACTACAGACTGATACACTCTTGAAGTCATTCTGTTTCGCTCCATTCTCTCTACATGTCCGAACCACCTCAACAACCCTTCCTCAGCCCTCTGGACAACAGTTTTGGTAATCCCGCACCTCCTCCTAACTTCCAAACTACGAATTCTCTGCATTATATTCACACCACACATTGCCCTCAGACATGACATCTCCACTGCCTCCAGCCTTCTCCTCGCTGCAACATTCATCACCCACGCTTCACACCCATATAAGAGCGTTGGTAAAACTATACTCTCATACATTCCCCTCTTTGCCTCCAAGGACAAAGTTCTTTGTCTCCACAGACTCCTCTCTCCTCCAATATCCCATCATCACTCCTCCTCCATTCCTCCACAATCCTCCACCACCCCTTTACACTCGTCCACCCCTCCTCCACACTCCTCCACTCCACTCCACACCAATCCTCAACCTGTCTACAATCCTCCACTACCCGTCCGCACTCGTCCTCCCCTTCTCCACACTCCTACACCACCACTCCACACTCGTCAACCACTCCTCCACACTACCTCTCCACCCCTCCACAATATTCCACAACCCCTCCACACTCCAGCACTCCTCCACACTCCTTCACAACACTTCCACACTCCTCCACAACCCCTGCACACTCCACAACTCCTCCACACTCCTCCACCACCCATCCACATTTCTCCACAACCTCTCCACACTCCTCCACCCCTCCAATCTCCTATACACTCTTCCACCACCCTTCCACACTCTTCATCCATCGCTCTACACTCCTCCACCACTGTTTCACACTTTTCCTCAATAAGTCCACATTCCTCAACCACCCCTCCACAGTTCTCTACTACCCCTCCACACTCCTCCAGACTCCTCCACACTCCTTCACCACCCTTGAACACTCCTCCTCCATCGCTCCATCCTCCACCCCTTCGCACTTCACGTAAACCCCTCCACATCCCTCCACCTCCCATCCACACTCCTCCACAACCCATCCACACTTCTCCACAACCCCTCCACACTCCTCCACACTCATCCACCACCTATCTACTCTCCTCCTCCATCGCTCCACTTTCATCCACCACACCTTCACACTTCAATAACACCCCTCCACACTCCTCCACCACCCATCCACACTCCTCCTCCAACTTTCCATACTCCTCCACCACTGCTCCACACTTATCAACCACCCCTCCACACTCCACCACCCCTGCACACTCCTCCACCACCCCTCCATTCTTCTCCAAACTCCTCCACCACCCATCCACACTCTTCCTCCAACCTTCCACACTCCTCAACCACTCCTCCACACTTATCAACCACCCCTCCACACTCCTCCACCACAACTCCACACTCCTGTACCACCCCTATACACTGCACCACCCGTCAACTCTCTTCCACCACCCCTCCACTCTCTTCAACCACCCCTCCACACTCCTCCACAACCTGTCCACACTCGTCCACTGTTCTCTCCACACTCCTACACTATCCCCTCCACACTCCTCAACTACCCTCTCAACACTCCTCAACTATCCCCTTCCACACTCTTCTACTATCCCATCCATACTCCTCTACTATCAACTCCCCATTCTTCCACTATACCCTCCACACACCTCTACTATCCCCTCCACTCTCCTCTACTCTTCCCTCCACATTCCTCCACTATCACCTTCACACACCTCTACTATCCCCTCAACATTCCTCTACTATCCTGTCCACTTTTCTCCACTCTCTCCTCCAGACTCCTCCACTATCCCCTCCTCTCTCCTCAAATATCCCCTGATCGCTTCTCTTACATCGCTCCACAAATCTCCACCACCCCTTCACACTCCTCCATCCCTAATGCACACTCCTCTACCACCCTCCACACTCCTCATCCAACCGTCCGCACTTCTCCACCACCCCTCCACACTCCTCCACTATCCACTCCACAATCCTCTATTACAAGTCCACTCTCCTCCACCTCCTCTCCACACTCGTCCACCACCCTCCACACTCCTCCACCACCCCTCCACACTCCTCTACCACCTCTCCACACTCCTCCACCAGATGGGCACACTCCTCCACCACCCCTTCACACTCCTCAACGACCCCTCCATACTCCTGCACGACCACTCCACGCTCCTCCTCATTTCCACCACCCTTCCACTCTCCTCCTACATCGCTCCACACTCATCCACCACCCTACACACTACTCCACCTCCCCTCCATGCTTCTCCACACTCCTCCACCACTCCTCCACACTCCTCATCCAACCTTCCACACTCCTCCAACACCCCTCCACACTCCTTCATCAACCTTCCACACTCATCCACCACCCCTACACACTCCTCCACCACCATTTCATGCTTCTCACTCTCCTCCACCACCCCTCCACACTCCTCCTCCAACCTTGAACACTCCTTCATCACCCCTAAACACTTATCAACCACCCCTCCACTCTCGTCCACCACCCCTCCACACTCCTCCACCACCCCTCTACACTCCTCCACCACACCTCCACCGTCCTTCACCACCCCTACACACTCCTCCACCACACCTTAACACTTCTCCACCACCCCTCTACACTCCACCACCCCTCTACACTCCACCAGCCCTCCACAATCCTCCACCACCCCTCCACACTCACCCACCACCTGTCCACACTCCTCCACCACCTCACCACACTCCTCCACTTTCCCCTCCACATTCCTCCATTACATGTCCACTCTCCTCCAACACCCCTCCACACTCCTCCACCGCCTGTCCACACTCCTCCACTAACCCTCCACACTCCTCCACTATCCCCTCCACATTCCATTACTTTCACCTCCACACTCCTCCACTATCCCCTCCACACTCCTACACTATCCCTTCCACACTCCTCCATTACCCCTCCACACTCCTCCACCTCCCCTCCAAATTCCTTCACCACCCCTGCACACTGCTCCACCACCCCTGCACACGTCTCTACCACCCATTCACACTCCTTCAATACCCCTCTACACTCATCCACCCCTCGACACTCCATCACTACCCCTCCGCAGTCCTCCACCACCCCTCCTCACTCGTCCACCACCCCTCCACACTCCTCCACCACCTGTCCACACTCCTTTACCACCCCTCCACACTCCTCCACTATCCCCTCAATACTTCTCCATTACAAGTACGCACTCCTCCACCACCCCTCCACACTCCTACACTATCCCCTCCACACTCCTCCACCACCCCTTTACACTCCTCCACCACCATTCCACACACCTCCACCACCCCTCCACACTCGTCAACAACCCCTCAACACTCTTCCACCATTCCCCCACACTCCTTCACCACCCATCCACTCTCCTCCACCACCCCTCCACACTCCTCCACCACCCGTCCACACTCCTCCACCTCCCCTCCACACTCCTCCACCACACCTCTACACTTCTCCACCACCCTTCAACACTCGTTCACCACTCCTCCACACTCCTCCACCACCGTTCCATACTCCTCCACCTCCCATGCACACTTCACCACCCATTCACATTCTTTCACTACCCCTCCACAATCCACCATTCATCCACCCCTCGACACTCCTTCATTACCCCTCCACTCTCCGGCACCAGCCCTCCACACTCGTCAATCTCCCCTCCACACTCCTCCACCACCCCTTCACACTCCTCCACCACACCTCCACACTCCTTCACCATACCTCCACACTCCTACACCACCCCTCCACACTCCTCCACTCTCTGCTCCACACTCCTCCACTATATCCTCCACCTTCCATTACTCTCACCTCCACACTTCTCCACTATCCCTTCCACACTCCTCTGCTATCCAATGCATACTCCTCTACTATCCCCTCCACATTCTTCCACTATACCCTCCACACTCCTCTACTATCCCCTCCACTCTCCCCTCCATACTTGTCCACTATCCCCTTCACACTCCTAAACTATCCCCTCCACACTCCTCTTCTATCCCGTCCATACTCCTCTACCATCCCCTCCACATTCTTTCACTATCCTCTCCACACTCTTCTACTATCCCCTCCACACTCCTCTACTATCATCTCCACTCTTCTCCACTCTCTCCTCCAGACTCCTCCACTATCCCCTCCTCTCTCCTCAAATATCCCCTCATCACTCCTCCTCCATCCCTCCACAATCTTCCACCACCCCTTCGCACTCCTCCATCACCTCATCACACTCCACCACCCTCCATACTCCTCATTAAACCGTCCACACTCCTACATCACCACTCCGCGCTCATCCACCACAGCTCCCCACTCCTCCATTTCCACTTCACACTCCTCCACCACTCCTCCACACTCCTCCACCACCCCTCCACAATTTTCCAGAACCCATCCACATTCCACCAGTCCTCCACACTCCTACACCACCCCTCCACACTCCTCCAGAACCCCTCCACACTCCACCACTCCTCCACACCCCCTCTACCACCCCTTCACACTTTTCAACCACCGCTCCACACTCCTCCACCACCCCTCCGCACTCCTCCATAACCTCTCCACACTCGTCCACCACCCTTCCACACTCCTCCTCCATCGTTCCAAACTCCTCCACCACTCCTTCACACTTTTCCACTGCCCCTCAAAACTCCTCCACCTCCCCTCCACACTCCTCCATCATCCCTCCATACTCCTCCACCAGCTGTCCACACTCCTCAACCAGCCCTACACAGTCCTCCATTACAAGTCCACTCTCCTCCACCACCCCTCCACACTCCTCAACCAACTGTCGACACTCCTCCAACACCCATCCACACTCCTCCACTATCCGCTCCACTCTCCTTTATGACAAGTCCGCACTCCCCCACCACCTCTCCTCACTCCTCCACTATCCCCAACACACTCCTCCATTACAAGTCTACTCTCCTCCATAATCCCTTCACACTTCTCCACCTCCCCTCCACACTCCTTCACCAACGCTCCTCACTCCTCCACCACCCCTTTCACTCCTCCAAAACACCTCCACACTCCTTCACCAGCTGTCCACACTCCTCCACCACCCTTCCACACTTTTCCACAACCCCTCAACAGTCCTATACCTCCCCTCCACACTCCTCCAATACCCCTCCACACTCCTCCACACTTCTATACCACCCTTACACACTTCTCCTCCATCGCTACACACTCCTCCACCACGCCTCCACACTTCTCCCCCACCCTTCCACACTCCTCCACACTCCTCCACGACCCCTCCACACTCCTCCACCACCCCTGCACAGTCCTCCACCTCCCCTGCACAATCCTCCACCACCCCTATACACTCCTCCACCGCCACTCCACATTCCTCCACCACCTTTCAACACTCCTCCACCTTCCCGTTACACTTCTCCACCACTCTCCATACTCCTCCACCACTCCTGCACACTCCTCCACCACGCCTCCACACTCCTCCTCCACCCGTCCACACTCCTTCACTACCCCTCCACTCTCCACCACTCCTCAACACTTCTCCACCCCCCTCAACGCTCCTTCACTATCCCTCCACACTTCTCCTCCACCCCTCCACACTCCTCCATCACCCCTCCACACTCCTCCACACTCCTCCACCAACCCTCCACACTCCTCCACCACCTGTCCACACGCCTCCACCACCCCTCTACTTTCCTCCACTATCCCCTCCACACTCCTTCATTACAAGTTCACTCTTATCCACAACCCCTCCACCCTCCTCCACCACCTGTCCACACTCCTCCACCACCACCCCTCCACACTCCTCCACTATCCCCTCCTCACTCCTCCATTACAAGTCCACACTCGTCCACCACCCCTAAACACACCTCCACTATTCCCTCAACACTCCTCCATTACAAGTCTACTCCCCTCCACCACCCCTAAACACTTCTCTACCACCCCTTCACACTCCTCTACCATCCCTCCACACTTCTCCACCACCCCTCCACACTTCTCTACCATCCCTCCACGCTCCTCCACCACACCACCACACTCCTACACCACCCTTCAACACTCCTCCACCACCCTTCCACACTCCTCCACCTCCCACCCACACTCCTCCACAACCCATCCACACTCCTCCACACTCCTCCACCACCCTTCCACAATCCTCCTCCATCGCTACACAATTCTCCACCACTGCTTCACACTTCTCCAATACCCCTCCACACTTCTCCACCTCCTTTCCACACTCCTCCACACTCCTCATCACCCCTCCACACTCCTCCACCACAACTCCACACTCCTCCACTATTTACATTCCTCAACTACCCCTCCACACTCTTCCAACACCCCTCCACACTCCTTCACCTCCTGTCCACACTCCTCCACCACCCCTGCACACTCATCCACCACCCCTGCACACTCCTCCACCACCCGTCCACACTCCTTCACTACCCGTTTACACTCCACCACTACCCCTCCGCACTCCTCCACCACCCCTCCACACTCCTCCACCACACCTCCACACTTCTTCACGACCCCTCAACACTCCTTATCCACACCTTAACACTCCTCCACTACCGCTACACACTTCTCCACCATCCCTCCACACTCGTCCAACACACCTCCACACTCCTCCACCAACCCTCCACACTCCTCCACCATCCCTCCACACTCCTCCACCACCTGTCCATACGCCTCCACCACCCTTCTACTCTCCTCCACTATCTCCACCACACTCCTCCATTACAAGTTCACTCTCAACCACAACCCCTCCACACTCCTCCACCACTTGTCCACACTCCTCCACCACCACCTCTCCACACTCCTCAACTATCCCCTCAACACTCCACCATTACAAGTCCACACTCCCTCACCACCCCTCCACACTCCTCCATTACAAGACCACTCTCCTATACCACCCCTCCACACTTTTCCACCACCCCTCCACACTTCTCTACCAACCCTCCACACTTCTCCACCACCCTCCGCACTCCTCCACCACCCCTCCACATTCCTCCACCACCCATCCACACTCCTCCACCACCTGTCAACACTCCTCCACCACCCCTCCACACTCCTCCACTACCCTTCCACACTCCTCCACCACACCTCCACACTCAGCCACTTCCTCTCCACACTCCTCCAATACCTCTCCACACTCCTCCACACTAATCCACCATCCTTCCACACTCCTCCTTCATCGCTCCACACTCCTCCACCACTCCTTCACACTTGTCCACCACTCCACACTTCTCCACCACCCCTCCGCACATCTCCACCACCCTTCCACACTCCTCCACACTCCTCCATCAAACCTCCACACTCCTCCACCACCCCTTTACACTCCTCTGCCACTACTCCACACTCCTCCAACATCTTTCCACACTCCTCCACCTTCCCGCAACACTCCTCCACCACCCTCCACACTTCTCCACCATCCCTCCACAGTCCTCCACCACCCCTCCACATTCCCTCACACTGCTACACACTCCTTCACCACCCTTGAACACTCCTTCTACTTCGCTCCACACTCCTCCACCACCCCTTCGCACTTCTCGACCACCACTCCACATCCCTCCACGTCCCATCCACACTCCTCCACCACCTCTCCATCCTTCTCCACAATCCTCCACCAAAAGCCAGATCTTCCTCAATCCTTCCACACTCCTTCACCTCCCCTCCACACTAATCCACATCACCTCCAAACTTTTCCACCAGCTCTCCACACTCCTCCACCACAAGTCCACACTCCTCCACCCCTATTCACACTCCTCCACCAACCCTCCACACTCTTCCACCACTCCTCCACACTCATCCACCACTACTCCACACTCCTCCCCCACTCCTCCACACTCGTCAACCAACAATGCACACTCCTCCAGATCCACTTCACACTCCTCCACCCCACCTCTACACTCCTCCCCACTCCTCCACCACCCTTCCACACTCTTCCTCCATCGCTCCACACTCCTCCACCACCGCTTCACACTTCTCCACGACCTCTGCACTCTCGTCCATCACCCCTCCACAGTCCTCCCCCCCCGCTCCACGCTGATTCACACTCCTCCACCACCCCTCCACACTCCTCCACACTCCTTCACACTCCTCCACCACCCTTGAACACTCCTCCTCCATCACTCCAAAGTCTTCCATCACCCCTTCATACTCCTCGACCACCCCTCCACACTCCTCCACCTCCCCTCCACACTCTTCCACCACCCCTCAATGCTTCTCCACACTCCTCCAGCACGCCTTCATACTCCCCGACCACCCCTCCACACGCCTCCACCTCCCCTCCACACTCTTCCACCGCCCTTCAATGCTTCTCCTCACTCCTCCACCACACCTCCACACTTCTTCACGACCCCTCCACACTCCTTATCCACACCTTAACACTCCTCCACTACCGCTTCACACTTCTCCACCACCCCTACACACTCGTCCAACACACCTCCACACTCCTCCACCAACCCTCCACACTCCTCCACCATCCCTCCACACTCCTCCACCACCTGTCCATACGCCTCCACCACCCTTCTACTCTCCTCCACTATCTCCACCACACTCCTCCATTACAAGTTCACTCTCACCCACAACCCCTCCACACCCCTCCACCACTTGTCCCCACTCCTCTACCACCACCTCTCCACACTCCTCAACCATCCCCTCAATACTCCTCCATTACAAGTCCACACTCCTCCACCACCCGTCCACACTCCTCCATTACAAGACCACTCTCCTATACCACCCCTCCACACTTTTCCACCACCCCTCCACATTTCTCTACCAACCCTCCACACTTCTCCACCACCCTCCGCACTCCTCCACCACCCCTCCTCATTCCTCCACCACCCATCCACACTCCTCCACCACCTGTCAACACTCCTCCACCACCCCTCCACACTCCTCCACTACCCTTCCACACTCCTCCACCACACCTCCACACTCAGCTACCTCCTCTCCACACTCCTCCAATACCTCTCCACACTCCTCCACACTAATCCACCACCCTTCCACACTCCTCCTTCATCGCTCCACACTCCTCCACCACTCCTTCACACTTGTCCACCACTCCTTCACACTTCTCCACCACCTCTCTGCACATTTTCACCACCCTTCCACACTCCTCCACACTCCTCCATGAAACCTCCACATTCCTTCACCACCCCTGCACACTTCTCCACCTCCCCTGCACACTCCTCCACCACTCCTCTACACTCCTCCGCCACTACTCCACACTCCTCCAACACCTTTCCACACTCCTCCACCACCCTTCCACAGTCCTCCACCACCCCTCCACATTCCCTCACATTCCTACACACTCCTTCACCACCCTTGAACACTCCTTCTACTTCGCTCCACACTCCTCCACCACCCCTTCGCACTTCTCGACCACCACTCCACTTCCCTCCACCTCCCATCCACACTCCTCCACCACCACCCCCCATCCTTCTCCACAATCCTCCACCACCAGCCAGATCTTCCTCAATCCTTCCACACTCCTTCATCTCCCCTCCACACTAATCCACATCACCTCCAAACTTATCCACCAGCTCTCCACACTCCTCCACCACAAGTCTACACTCCTCCACTTCTATTCACACTCCTCCACCACCCCTCCACACTCTTCCACCACTCCTCCACACTCATCCACCACTACTCCACACTCCTCCCTCACTCCTCCACACTCGTCAACTAACAATGCACACTCCTCCAGATCCACTTCACACTCCTCCACCACACCTCTACACTCCTCCCCACTCCTCCACCACCCTTCCACACTCTTCCTCCATCGCTCCACACTCCTCCACCACCGCTTCACTCTTCTCCACGACCTCTGCACTCTCCTCCATCACCCCTCGACAGTCCTCCACCCCCGCTCCACACTGATTCACACTCCTCCACCACCCCTCCACACTCCTATACACTCCTTCACACTCCTCCACCACCCTTGAACACTCCTCCTCCATCACTCCACACTCCTCCACCACCCCTTCATACTCCTCGACCACCCCTCCAAACTCCTCCACCTCCCCTCCACACTCTTCCACCACCCCTCAATGCTTCTCCACACTCCTCCAGCACGCCTTCATACTCCCCGACCACCCCTCCAAACTCCTCCACCTCCCCTCCACACTCTTCCACCACCCATCAATGCTTCTCCTCACTCCTCCACCACCCCTCCACACTTATCCACCTCCTTTCCTTACACCTCCACCTCCGCTTCACACTTCTCCACCACACCTGCACACTCTCCATCACTCCACACTCTTCAACCACCCCTTCTTATTCAACGACCACCCCTCAACACTCCTCCACCTCCCCTCCACACTCTTCCACCACCCCTCAATGCTTCTCTACACTCCTCCACCACCCCTCCACACTCCTCCTCCATTCTTCCACACTCCTTCACCTACCCTCCACACTCCTACACCACCCCTCCACACTCTTCCAACACTCCTCCACAATCCTCCCCCATATCTCCACACTCCTTCACCCCTGTCCGCACTCCACCACCCCTGCACACTCATCCACCACCCCTCCACACTCCTCCAGCACCCCTCCACACTCCTCCAGCACCCCTCAACACTTCTTCACTACCCCTCCACACCCCTCCACCACCCTTCCACACTCGTCCACCACCCCTCCACACTCCTCCACCACTCCTCAACACTCCTTCTCCACATTTCTACACTCCTTCACCACCCCTCCACACTCCTCCATCACCCCTCAACACTCCTCCACCAACCCTCCACACTCCTCCACCATCCCTCCACATTCCTCCACCACCTGTCCACACGCCTCCACCACCCCTCTACTCTCCTCCACTATCCCCTCCACACTCCTCCACCACCTGTCCACACTCCTACACCACCACCCCTCCACACTCCTCAACCACCTGTCCACACTCCTACACCACCACCCCTCCACACTCCTCCACTATCCCCTCCACTCTCCACCATTACAAGTCCACACTCCACCACCCCTGTGCACTCCTCCACTATTCCCTACACACTCCTCCAATAAAAGTCTACTCTCCTCCACCACCCCTCTACACTTCTCCACCACGGCTCCACACTTCTCTACCACGCCTCCACACTCCTCCACCACCCCTCCACACTTCGCCACCACCCTTCCACACTTCTCTACCACCCCTCCACACTCATCCACCACCCCTCTACACTCCTCCACCACACCTCCACACTTCTTCACCTCCACTCCAAACTCCTCTACCACAGCTTAACGCTCCTCCACTACCGCTTCACACTTCTCCACAACCCCTCCACACTCGTCCACCACCCCTCCACACTCATCCACAAACCCTCCACGCTCCTCCACAACCCCTCCACACTCCTCCTCCACCTGTCCACACTCCTCCACCACCACCCCTCCACACTCCTCCACTATACCCTTTCACTCCACCATTACAAGTCCACACTCCTCCACCATCCGTCCACGCCTCTCCACTGTTCCATCCACTCTCCTCCATTACAAGACCACTCTCCTCCACCACCCCTCCACACTTCTCTACCAACCCTCCACTCTACTCCACCACCCTCAACACTCCTCCACCTCCCCTCCACTCTCCTCCACCACCCCTCCTCACTCCTCCACCACCCTTCTACACTCCTCCACCAACCCTCCACACTTCTCCACCTCCCCTCCACACTCATCTAATACCCCTCCACACTCCTCCACACTCCTTCATCACCCTTCCACACTCCTCCTCCATCGCTCCATACTCCTCCACCACTCCTTTACACTTGTCCACAACTCCTTCACAAATCTCCACCACCCCTCCACACTTCTCCACCACCCTTTCCCACTCCTTCACACTCCTCCACCACCCCTCCACACTCCTCCACCTCCCCTGCACACTCCTCCACCACCTTTCCACACTCCTCCACCTTCCCGCCACACTCCTCCACCACCCTCCACACTCCTCCACCACTCCTCCACACTCCTCCACCACCCCTCTTCACTTCTCAACCACTCTCCATACCCCTGCACACTCCTCCACCTCCCTTCCTCATTTCTCCTCCATCGCTCCACACTCCTCCACATCCCCATCACACTTCATGGCCACCCCTCCACACTCCTCCACCACCCCTCCACACTCTTCCATAACCTCTCCTTGCTAAATAAATAAATAACAAAAAGGCACAATACCGTGACTGGAACAATACACAAATAACCCGCAGATAAAAGAGAGAAGCTTACGACGACGTTTCGGTCCGACTTGGACCATTGCTTCTCCACACTCCTCCACCTCCCCTATACACTTCTGCTCCACCCTTCCTCACTCCTTCACCTTCCCTCCACACTCCTCCACCACTCCTCCACACTTATCCACCAACCCTTCACACTCCTCCAACACACCTCCACACTCCTCAACTATCCCCTCCATTCTCCTCTACTATCCCCTTCACATTCTTTCACTATCCCCTCCACACTCCTATACTATACCCTCCACACTCCTCTACTATCCTATCCACTTTTCTCCACTATCTCCTCAAAACTCTTCCACTATCGCCTCCTCCCTCCTCCAATATCCCCTTATCACTCTTCCTGCATCACTCCACAATCCTCCATTACCCATTTACAGTCCTCCACCCCTCCTCAACACTCCTCCACCTCCCTCCACACTAATCCTCAACCTGTTTACACTTCTCCACCACCCCTCTGCACTCGTTCACTACTCCTCCACACTCCTACAGCACCACTCCACACTCCTACAACACTCCTCCACACTACTCCTCCACCCCTCCAAAATATTCCACAACCCCTCCACACTCCACCACTCATCCACACTCCTCCACCACACATCCACTCTTCTCCACAACCCCTCTACACTTTTCCACCACCTATCCACACTCCTCCTCACTCCTCCACCACCCTTCCACACTCCTCCTCCCTCGCTCCACACTCCTCCACCACTGCTTCACACTTCTCCTCCACAACTACACACTCCTCCACCACTCTTCCACAGTCCTCCATCACCCCTCCACACTTCTCCACACACCTACACACTCCTTCACGACACTTGAACACTCCTTCTCCATCGCTCCACACTCCTCCACCAACCCTTCTCGACCACCCCTGCACATCCCTCCACCTCCCCTCCACACTCCTGCACCACCCCTCCATGCTTCTCCACAATCCTCCACCACACCCCACATCCCTCCTCCATCCTTCCACACTCCTTCACCGCAAGTCCACACTCTTCCACCCCTATTCACACTCCTCCATCACCCCTCTACACTCTTCCACCACTCCTCCGCACTCCTCCACCACCACTCCACACTCCTCCCTCACTCCTCCACACTCCTCCACCCCTCCACAATTTCCACCCCCCCTCCACACTCCAGAACTCCTCCATACTCGTCCACTACCCATTCACACTCCTCCACAACCATTTCACACTCCTCCACCACACCTCTACTCTCCTCCCCACTCCTCCACCACCCTTCCACACTCTTCCTCCATCGCTCCACACTCCTCCACCACCGCTTCACAATTCTCGACGACTCCTGCACTCTTCTCCATCAACCCTCCACAGTCCTCCACCACCACTCCACACTCCTCCACACTTCTCCACCACCCCTCCACACTCCTCCACATTCCTTCACACTCCTCCACCACCCTTAAACTCTTCTCCTCCATCACTCCACACTCCACCACCCCTTCAAACTCATCGACCACCCCTACACACTCCTCCACGTCCCTTCAACACTCTTCCACCACCCCTCAATGCTTCTGCACACTCCTTCACCACCCCTCCACACTCCTCCACGACCCTTCCACACTCCTCCACCACACCTTCACACTCCTCCACCACCTCTCCACACTCGTCCACCACCCCTCCACTCTTCTTCACCACCGTTCCACACTCCTCCACCACACCTCCACACTCCTCCAACACCCCTCCGCACTCCTTCACCACCTGTCCTCACTCATCCACCAACCCGACACACTCCACAACCACTCCTCCACACTCCTCCACCACCTGTCCACACTCCTCCACCACCCCTGCACACTCCTCCACCACCCCTCCACACATCTCTTCTGCCCCTCCACACTCCTCCACCACCCCTCCACGCTCCTCCACGACCCCTCCACACTACTCCACCACACCTTCACACTCCTCCACCACCTCTCCACACTCGTCCACCACCCCTCCACTCTTCTTCACCACCGTTCCACACTCCTCCACCACACCTCCACACTCCTCCAACACCCCTCCGCACTCCTTCACCACCTGTCCTCACTCATCCACCAACCCGACACACTCCACAACCACTCCTCCACACTCCTCCACCACCTGTCCACACTCCTCCACCACCCCTGCACACTCCTCCACCACCCCTCCACACATCTCTTCTGCCCCTCCACACTCCTCCACCACCCCTCCACGCTCCTCCACGACCCCTCCACACTACTCCACCACACCTTCACACTCCTCCACCACCTCTCCACACTCGTCCACCACCCCTCCACACTTCTTCACCACCGTCCACACTCCACCACACCTCTACACTCCTGCAACACAACTTCACACTCTTCCACCACCTGTCCGCACTACTCCACCACCCCTCCACACTCCTCCATCTCCCCTCCGCACTCCTTCACTACCTGTCCACACTCATTCACCACCCCTCCACACTCCACTACCGCTCCTCCACACTCCTCCACCACCTGTCCAAACTCCTCCACCACCCCTCCACACTACTCCACCACCTCTCCACACTCCTCTACCGCTCCTCCACACTCCTCCAGCACCTCTCCACGCTCCTTCACCACCCCTCCACACTACTCCACCACCCCTCCACACTCCTCTTCCGTCCCTCCACATTCCTCCACCACCCCTCCACACTCCTCCACCACCCCTCCACACTCCTCTACGAGCCCACGCTCCTCCTCGACCCCTCCACACTCCTCCACCACCCCTTCACACTCCTCCACAACCCCTCCACACTCGTCCACCATCCCTCCACACTTCTTCACCACCGGTCCGCACTCCTCCACCACCCCTCCATATTCTTCCACGTCCCCTCCTCACTCCTTCACCACCCGTCCACACTCCTCCACACACACACAAACAGACACGCACACACACACACACACACACACACACACACACACACACACACACACTAGAGGACGGAAAACCAGAGATCTGGTAGACGAACCAGGGAGGAAAGAATGGGAGTTAGAGCTCCAAAAAAGGGAGGAAGAGTGGGGAAGGAAGATAGTAGAGCTTGGTAAGAAAATGGAGGAGCGGATAGCTGAGGAGTGCAGGAAGTGGGAAGTACAGGTCTTAGCAGCAGAAGCTAGGATACAGTGCTTAGAAGAGAAACTGCAAAGCCTGAAACAGATTAGAGAGACAAATGACAATTCAGATGCGACATCAGGCGCAGACAAGGGGACGCTAAGCAACAACGGAGACATACCGTACGCGAAGGCCTTATCAGACCCACGTGGGGCCAGGGAAAAGACGAGGAGTACACTAAGATCAAATGACAGGTCCGAAGACAATGAAGGTATGCTATATGCAGAGATTCTAACAGCCAGCTGCAGTAGCAAGGGACAGCTGGTCATGAAAGACAGTTCACTGAGAATAGAAGTTCCAGATATGACAGGGACTGAAGGCAAGAACATGTCAATGGAAGGAAATAAAATGCCTCAGAGGAAGCAGATGGAGACTCAGTGGGAGGAGGAAAGGGCGAGGTCAGTTTTTGTGTACGGACTCCAAGAAGCCAAGGGGGACAACTTTGAAGAAATAAAACAGGAGGAGAAAAAAATGATTGAAGGCATCATGAAAACAATAGGTGAGGGCGATATGACCCAGGTGACAAATTTTCAGAGAATTGGGTGGTTTGCGAGTGGAAGGATACGGCCTGTCAAAGTAATTTTCAAGGAAGAATCAGTTCGAACCAGGATTCTGCAAGAGAAAGCAAGACTGAGGGACAAACAGGGGTACCGGAGAGTATACCTCGACCGCGACAGAACACAAGACGAAAGGACTACACTGAAAGAGAGGGTACAGAGACGCAAGGAGGAACGAGAGGCAATGACGAAGATGAGCAGGACCCAGACACAGGAGGAAGGGCAAACACACCCCACAGAATCTCCCACCAAAAGACTCCAACCACGACATTCCCAACGCAACTGAGCAACCTATACTACAACCCACTCACTGTTCCCTCTGCCACCAACCCCCATATCACAAACCTCACCCCAACAGCTGTCCCTTATGGGCATTCTGACACCACCACCATCATCACAAACCCCACCTACACCACAGCCCCATATAGGCCCCCACCAAGGCTCTCGCTCCCCCAACCCCAATATTCTTGCATGACCACAATGATAGAAAAGAAACTGAAAGTTTGGTACACAAACGCGGATGGAATAGCGAATAAACATGAGGAGTGGAACGAAAGAATCAGCGAAAAATCCCCAGACATCATAGTAGTCACAGAAACAAAACTCGCTGAGACAATAACAGACACAATCTTCCCAATGGGATATCAGATCCTGAGGAAAGATAGAAGGAGTAGAGGGGGAGGAGGGGTTGCACTGCTCATAAAACACCGATGGGGATTTGAGGAAATGGAAGGCATGGACATGATTGGAGAAAGAGACTACATTGTAGGTACAATTCAGTCCGGAGAACATAGAGGAGTCATTGGAGTGATGTATAACCCACCACAGAACTGCAGGAGGCCAAGAGAGGAGTACGAAGAAAACAATAGGGTGATGGTGGACACACTGGCTGAGGTGGCAAGAAGAGCTCACTTGAGCAGAGCAAAGTTACTGGTAATGGGCGATTTCAACCACAGGGAGATCGACTGGGAAAACCTGGAGCCACATGGGGGTCCCGAAACATGGAGAGCCAAGATGATGGATGTGGTACTTGAAAACCTCATGCATCAACATGTCAGGGACACAACCAGAGAGAGAGGGGAGGATGAGCCAGCAAGACTGGATCTTGTGTTCACCCTGAGCAGTTCAGACATTGAGGACATCACTTACGATAGGCCCCTTGGAGCTAGCGATCATGTGGTGCTGAGTTTTGATTATATAGTAGAGTTACAAGTGGAGAAGGTAACAGGAACTGAAGGGGTCAGGCCAAACTATAAAAGGGGGGACTACACAGGTATGAGAAACTTCCTGCAGGAGGTTCAGTGGGACAGAGAAATGGTAGGAAAATAAGTAAACGAGATGATGGAATATGTGGCAACAAAGTGCAAGGAGGCAGAGGAAAGTTTTGTTCCCAAGGGAAACAGAAATAATAGGAAGACCAAAACGAGTCCTTGGTTTACCCGAAGGTGTAGGGAGGCAAAAACTAAGTGCAACAGAGAATGGAAAAGGTACAGGAGGCATAGAACCCAGGAAAACAAGGAGATTAGTAGAAGAGCCAGAAACGAGTATGCACAGATAAGGAGGGAGGCCCAGCGACAGTATGAAAACGACATAGCATCGAAAGTCAAATCTGACCCGAAACTGCTGTATAGCCACATTAGGAGGAAGACAACAATCAAGGACCAGGTGATAAGGTGGAGAACTCACAAGAAACGATCAAGAGGTATGTGAGGAGCTCAACACGAGATTTAAGGAAGTATTTACAGTAGAGTCAGGAAGGACTCTGGGGGGACAGACCAGATGGGGACACCAGCAAGGAATACACCAACAAGTGTTGGACGACATACATACAGATGAGGAGGAGGTGAAGAAACTGCTAAGTGACATCGATACCTCAAAGGCAATGGGACCGGACAACATCTCCCCGTGGGTCCTTAGAGAGGGAGCAGATATGTTGTGCGTGCCACTTACCACAATCTTCAACACGTCCCTGGAAACTGGGCAACTACCTGAGGTATGGAAGACGGGAAATGTAGTTCCCATTTTTAAAAAAGGAGACAGAAAAGAGGCACTAAACTATAGACCTGTGTCATTGACGTGTATAGTATGCAAAATTATGGAGAAGATTATCAGGAGGAGAGTGGTGGAGCACCTGGAACGGAACAAGAGTATAAATGCCAACCAGCACGGATTCATGGAAGGCAAATCCTGTGTCACAAACCTTCTGGAGTTTTATGATAAAATAACAGAAGTAAGACACGAGAGAGAGGGGTGGGTTGATTGCATCTTCTTGAACTGCAAGAAGGCCTTTGACACAGTTCCTCACAAGAGATTAGTGCAGAAGCTAGAGCATCAGGCGCATATAACAGGAAGGGC
>NW_027196035.1:52500-55000 GCF_038502225.1 Cherax quadricarinatus | reverse complement strand
GTCATCTGCAAACAGGGACACCTCAGAGTCTATTCCTTCCGTCATGTCGTTCACAAATACCAGAAACAGCACTGGTCCTAGGACTGACTCTTGTGGGACCCCGCTGGTCACAGGTGCCCACTCTGACACTTCACCACGTACCATGACACGCTGCTGTCTTCCTGACAAGTATTCCCTGTTCCATTGTAGTGCCTTCCCTGTTATCCCTGCTTGGTCCTCCAGTTTTTGCACTAATCTCTTGTGTTGTACTGTGTCAAACGCCTTCTTGCAGTCCAAGAATATGCAATCCTCCCACCCCTCTCTCTCTTGTCTTACTGCTGTTACCTTGTCATAGAACTCCAGTAGGTTTGTGACACAGGATTTCCCGTCCCTGAAACCATGTTGGGCGCTGTTGATGAGATGATTCCTTTCTAGGTGTTCCACCACTCTTCTCCTGACAATCATCTCCATGACTTTGCATACTATACATGTCAGTGACACTGGTCTGTTGTTTAGTGCTTCATGTCTGTCTCCTTTTTTAAAGATTGGGGCTACATTTGCTGTCTTCCATGCCTCAGGCAATCTCCCTGTTTCGATAGATGTATTAAATATTGTTGTTAAGGGTACACATAGCGCCTCTGCTCCCTCTCTCAGTACCCACTAAGAGATGTTATCTGGCCCCATTGCCTTTGAGGTATTTAGCTCACTCAGAAAACTCTTCACTTCTTCCTCGGTTGTGTGTACCGTGTCCAGCACCTGGTGATGTGCCACACCTCTCCGTCCCTCTGGAGCCCCTTCTGTCTCCTCTGTGGACACTTCTTTGAATCTCTTGTTGAGTTCCTCACATACTTCACGGCCATTTCTTGCTGTCTCTCCTCCTTCCTTCCTTAGCCTGATTACCTGGTCTTTGACTGTTGTTTTCCACCTGATGTGGCTGTATAACAGCTTCGGGTCAGATTTGGCTTTCGCTGCTATGTCGTTTTCATATTGTCGTTGGGCCTCCCTTCTTATCTGTGCATATTCGTTTCTGGCTCTACGACTGCTCTTCTTATTCTCCTGGGTCCTTTGCCTTCTATATTTCTTCCATTCCCTAGCACTCTTGGTTTTTGCCTCCTTGCACCTTTGGGTGAACCATGGGCTCATCCTGGCTTTTTCATTATTCCTGTTTCCCTTGGGTACAAACCTCTCTTCAGCCTCCTTGCACATTGTTGCTACATATTCCATCATCTCATTAACTGGCTTCCCTGCCAGTTCTCTGTCCCACTGAACCTAGTTCAGGAAGTTCCTCATTCCCGTGTAGTCCCCTTTCCTGTAGTTTGGTTTCATTTGTCCTGGCCTTCCTGCTTCCCCCTCCACTTGTAGCTCTACTGTGTATTCAAAACTCAAAATCCCATGATCCCTGTCCCCAAGGGGTCTTTCATATGTGATGTCCTCAATATCTGCACTGCTCATGGTGAATACTAAGTCCAGTCTTGCTAACTCATCCTCTCCTCTCTCTCTTGTAGTGTCCCTTACGTGTTGGTACATGAAGTTTTCCAGTACCACCTCCATCATCTTAGCCCTCCATGTATCGTGGCCCCCATGTGGCTCCAAGTTCTCCCATTCGATCTCCTTGTGGTTAAAGTCGCCCATGATCAGGAGATTTGCCCTGCATGCATGAGCTCTTCTGGCCACTGCAGCCAGTGTGTCAGCCATCGCTCTATTGCTCTCGTCATACTCATGCCCTGGTCTCCTGCTGTTCTGTGGTGGGTTATACATCACTGCTATTACCACCTTGGGACCTCAAGAGTGAAGCGTTCCCGCTATGTAATCACTTTCTTCTCCGCTGTCTCCTCTCTCCAGCTCATAAAAATTCCATCGGCGTTTGATCAGCAGTGCCACTCCTCCACCCCCCCCCTGTTCCTTCTGTCTTTCCTCTGGATCTGGTATCCCGTTGGAAAGATGGCATCTGTTATCATACCCATAAGCTTGGTTTCTGTGAGCTCTATGATGTCCGGTGATGTCTCTTTGACTCTTTCGTGCCACTCCTCCCACTTGTTTGTTATTCCATCAGCGTTTGTGTACCATACCTTCAGTTTCCTTTCCAACACTGTGGTTTGGGGGGCCTCTGGGGGTGGGAGACCTGGTAGCATACTGTGGGATTCTATGATTGGGGGTTGGGTGGAAGCTGTGGGTATGGATTGTAGTTTGTGTTGGGATGGTGTGATAGGTTGTGGGGTTCTGAGGATAGTTGTGTGTGTGCTTGCCCTTGCTTGTCTGTTCTGCTCTGATTGTCCTCTGCTGGTTCCATCCTTGTTTCCTTTCCTATCTCCTATCGCTTTTTTGTCCTCTCCCTCAGCTGCTGTCTCTCTGTTTTTGTTCTCTGTCTAGGAACACCTTCTTGTACTCTTCCGAGTTTTTCAACTTTGGTTTCTCTTGGAGGATCCTGTTCCTCACTGTTTCTGTCCTGAGAATCAGCTTGATCGGTCGGTTTCTCCCCTTCACGTACCACCCTATTCTCTGAAAATTTACAATTTCGTCC
>NW_027196035.1:42500-47500 GCF_038502225.1 Cherax quadricarinatus | reverse complement strand
TCTTGTGAGTTCTCCCCCTTATGTCCTTAATCTGATCACCTGGTCTTTGACTGTTGTCTTCCTCCTGATGTGGCTATACAACAGTTTCGGGTCAGTCTTGATTTTCGATGCTATGTCATTTTCATACTGTCGCTGGGCCTCCCTCCTCACCTGTGCATACTCGTTCCTGGCTCTGCGACTGATCTCCTTATTTTCGTGTGTTCTCTGCCTTCTGTACTTTTTCCATTCTCTATTGCACTTTGTTTTTGCCTCCTTACACAGTCGGGTAAACCAGGGGCTCGTTCTGGTCTTCCCGTTGTTTCTGTTGCCCTTGGGAATAAACCTTTCCACTGCCTCCTTGCATTTTGTTGTTACATATTCCATCATTTCATTTACTGGTTTTTCTGCCAGTTCTCTGTCCCACGGGACCTCCTGCAGGAAGTTCCTCAACCCTATGTAGTCCCTTCTTTTATAGTCAGGATTTTCCCATTCAACTCCTGTTACTCTCTCCACTTGCAGCTCTACTATATATTCAAAGCACAGAACCACGTGGTCGCTAGCTCCTAGGGGACTCTCATGCGTGATGTCCTCAATGTCTAAACTGCCCAGGGTGAACACAAGGTCCAATCTTGCTGGTTCATCCTCCCCTCTCACTCTGGTAGTGTCTTTAACATGTTGGTGCATGAGGTTTTCCAGCACAACGTCCATCATTTTGGCTCTCCATGTTTCGGGACCCCCATGTGGCTCCAGGTTTTCCCAGTCAATCTCCATGTGGTTGAAATCCCCCATAACCAGCAACTTTGCTCTGCTGGAGTGAGCTCTTCTTGCCACCTCAGCAAGTGTGTCCACCATTGCTCTGTTGCTCTCTTCATATTCCTCTCTTGGCCTCCTGCAGTTCTGTGGTGGATTATACATCACTGCAATGACCACTTTGTGTTCCCCAGACTGAAGTGTACCTACTATGTAGTCTCTTTCTCCCATCTCTTCCATGCCTTCCTTTTTCTCGAATTTCTATCTGTTTTTTACTAGCAGAGCAACCCCACCTCCCCCTCTGCCCCTTCTATCTTTCCTCATGATCTGGTATCCTGGTGGGAAGATTGCATCTGTTATTGTCCCCGTGAGTTTTGTTTCTGTAACTGCTATGATGTCTGGGGACTTCTCATTGATTCTTTCTTGCCATTCCTCATGTTTATTCGTTAATCCATCTGCATTTGTGCACCAAACCTTCAACTTCTGTTCTAATACTGTAACTGTGGTGCGGGGGGTGGGAACAGAGGGATCGGTGTGTGATGGTTGGTTTGGATTGTTCAGTTGCCTTGGGGGTGTCGTGGCTGGGGTCCTTCTGCAGGTGTTTCTGGGAGGTGTGCTTGTCATTCCACTTGTTCCTGGGTTATTCTGCTCTCCTTTTTCATTTCCTCCCATTTCTCCTTTCGTTTTTGAACTCTCTCTTTCATCGCCTTCCTTTCCTCCTGTGTCCTGTCTCGATCGAGGTACACACTCATGAACTCCTGCCTGCCTCTCAGCCGTGCTTTCTCCTGCAGGATCATGGTTCGGGTTGATTATGCCTTGAAAATTACTTTGAGAGGCCGATTCCTTTTCTGTGTGAACCACCCGATTCCCCGAAAATTTGCCACCTGGGTCATTTCCCCCTCGCCTATCACCTTCATGATACCTTCAATCGCTTTTTTCTCCTCCTGCTTTCTTTCCTCATAAGTTTCCCCTTTAGCTTCGTCTAGCCCATAGACAAACACTGATCTCTTCCTTTCCACCTCCCACTGTGACTTCCATTGCATCCTCTGATGTGTTTTGGTTCTTTCCCGTGGAGTGTTCCTTCCTTCAGTCCCTTCCCTAGCTATGGCCCCTATGCTCCTTGGTTTCTCCTTCCTGCTCACCTGTTTCTGGCCCCCACAGGTGTCTGGTAAGGTCCCTGCACATGTCCTAGTTCCTTCAATGTTTTCCAACCTCACATTTTGTCCTAGTGTCTTTGTTTTGGCCCCATGTGTGTTTGACAGGACCTCTGCATACAGTTTAGTTTCCATGCTCCCTTCAGACCCGTTGTCTGTGTCTGATGTAGCCATTGCCGATGCTACTTCTGTAATATCTTTGTCTCTATGCTGTTTCAGATGTCTCAGCTCCTCTTTTAATCTCTTCATCTTGTTTTCTGCTGTTGTGGCATGTTGCTTCCACCTTCTGCATTCTGCTTCTAACCTCTCTTCCATCTTCCTTGTCAGCTCTTCTAGTCTCCTTCCCCAGTATCCTTCCCTTTTTTGAGCTCTGCTTCCCAGTCCTCCCCCCCAGCTTCGTCCTTCGAGCCCCTTGTTCTCATCCTAGCTCTAGGTCCACAGAAGGAAGGGGGAGGGGTGGTTAGGGGGAGGGGAATAGATGGTTGGGGAGAGGGGATGGATGGTTAAGGGGAGGGGGAGGATGGTTATTGGAGAGGGAGATGTAGTTGGGGGAGGGGGTTAGATGGTTTGGTAGAGGGGTTAGATGGTTTGGGGGAGGGGTAGGTGGCTAGGGTGAGGTGGTTAGGGAAGGGAGAGAGGTGGTTAGGGGAGGGGGGAGTATGTGCTTGAGAGAGAGAGGGGATGGATGGTTATAGGGGAGAAGAGTGGTTATTGGAGGGGGAGGTAGTTGGGGGAGGGGGTTAGATGGTATGGGGGAGGAGTTAGATGGTTTGGGGGAGGGGTATGTGGGTAAGGTGAGGTGATTAGGGAAAGGGGAGAGGTGGTTAGGGGAGGGGGTGTACGTTTTTGTGTCAAGTGTATATGTGCTTGCGTATGTGTGTGTGTGTGCGCGTGTGTGTGTGTGTGTGTTCTCGTGTGTGTGTGTGTGTGTGTGTGTGTGTGTGTGTGTGTGTGTGTGTGTGTGTGTGTGTGTGTGTGTGTGTGTGTGTGTGTGTGTGTGCGCGTGTGTGAGTGTGTGTGTGTGTGTGTATTCGCCTAGTTAGTTAGTTACCATATTGTCCTAGTGCAGGTGTGTGTGTGTATGTGTGTATGTGTGTGTATGTGTGTATATGTGTGTGTTCGTGTGTGTGGGGGAGGTGTGAGGGGGAGATACTGCTAATACTTGCCAGTAATTCTGGGTTATAAAAAGCGGAACTTTCTACTAGGGTCTAAAGCTTCTATGAGTGTCTGCCCTTGTGTGTGTGTGTGTGTGTGTGTGTGTGTGTGTGTGAGTGTGTGTACTCACCTATTTGTACTCACCTATTTGTGGTTGCAGGGGTCGAGTCATAGCTCCTGGCCCCGCCTCTTCGCTGATTGCTACTAGGTCCTCTCTCTCCCTGCCCCATTAGCTTTATCATACCTCGCCTTAAAACTATGTATGGTTCCCGCCTCCACTACGTCACTTTCTAGGCTATTCCACGGCCTGACTACTCTATGACCGAAGAAATACTTCCTAACATCCCTTTGATTCATCTGAGTCTTCAACTTCCAATAGTGACCTCTTGTGTCTGTGTCCCTTCTCTGGAACATCCAGTCTTTGTCCACCTTCTCTATTCCGCACAGTATTTTGTATGTTGTTATCATGTCTCCCATGACCCTCCTGTTCTCCAGTGTCGTCAGGCCGATTTCCCTCAACCTTTCTTCGTAGGACAATCCCCGTAGTTCTGGGACTAGTCTTGTTGCAAACCTTTGCACTTTCTCTAATTTCTTGACGTGCTTGACTAGGTGTGGATTCCAAACTGGTGCTGCATACTCCAGTATGGGCCTGACGTAAATGGTATACAGAGTTTCGAACGAATCCTTACTGAGTTATCGGAACGCTATCCGTAGGTTTGCCAGGCGCCCGTATGCTGCAGCAGTTATCTGATTGATGTGCGCCTCAGTAGATATGCTCGGTGTTATACTCACCTCCAGATCTTTTTCCTTGAGTGAGGTTTGCAGTCTTTGGCCATCTAAACTATATTGTGCCTGCGGTCTTCTTTGCCCTTCCCCAATCTTCATGACTTCATGACATACTATACACGTTAGTGATACAGGTCTGTAGTTTAGTGCCTCATGTCTGTCTCCATTTTTAAAAATTGGGACTACATTTGCCGTCTTCCATACCTCAGGGAGTTGCCCAGTTTCAATTGATGTGTTGAAAATCTTTGTTAATGGCACACACAATATCTCTGCTCCCTCTTTAAGGACCCACGGAGAGATGTTGTCTGGTCCCACCGCCTTTGAGGTGTCAAGTTCGCATAGCAGCTTCTTCACCTCCTCCTTGGTTATATGTACCTCATCCAGCACTTGCTGGTGTACCCCCCTGTTCTGATTTACTGGAGTCCTACTGGTTTCCAATGTAAATACTTCTTTAAATCTCGTGTTGAGCTCCTGACATACCTCTCGGTCGTTTCTTGTGAACTCCCCATCACCCTTCCTCAGTCTGATTACCTGGTCCTTGACTGTTGTTTTCCTCCTGATGTGACTGTACAACAGCTTCGGGTCAGTCTTGACTTTCGATGCTATGTCATTTTCATATTGTCGCAGAGCCTCCCTTCTTATCTGTGCATATTCGTTTCTGGCTCTTCGGCTAATCTCTTTATTTTCCTGAGTTCTTTGGCTTCTGTACCTTTTCCATTCTCTAGTACACCTAGTTTTTGCCTCCCTTCACCTTTGGGTGAACCAAGGACTCGTTCTGTTCTTCCCATTATTTCTGTTTCCCTTGGGAACAAACCTCTCCTCTGCCTCCTTGCATTTTGTTGCCACATTATCCATCATTTCTTGTACTGATTTTCCTGTCAGTTCCCTCTCCCACTGAATGTCTTGTAGGAAGTTCCTCATGCCTGAGTAGTTCCCCCTTTTGTTGTTTTGGTTTTTCCCAACCTATTCATGCTACTCTCTCCACTTTAAGCTCAACTATGTAGTCGAAGCACAGAACCACATGATCACTAGATCCAAGGGGAATTTCATACATGATATCCTCTATGTCCGAACAACTCAAGGTGAATACAAGGTCCAGTATTGCTGGTTCATCCTTTTCTCTCTCTCTGGTAGTGATAATTACATTACTGTAATTATCACCTTATGTCCCTCAGA
>NW_027196035.1:5000-37500 GCF_038502225.1 Cherax quadricarinatus | reverse complement strand
GAACTTGTAATGGAAGAGTGTGGAGGAGATAGTTGAGGAGAGTAGAGTGGTTGTGGAGGCGTGTGGACAGGTGGTGGAGTGTGAAGGGATGGTGGAGGAGTGTGGAGGGTTGGTGGAGGAGTCTGGAGGGGTGGTGGACGAGTGTGGAGGGTTGGTGGAGAAGTGCGGAGCGGTAGTGGAGGAGCGTTAAGGTGTGGTGGAGGATTGTGGAGGGCTGGTGAAGGAGTGTGGATGTGTGGTGGAGTGTGGAGTGGTAGTGAAGGGTTGAGGACAGGTGGTGGAGGAGTGTGCAGGGGAGGTGGATGAGAGTGCAGGGGTGGTGGAGGAGTGTGGACAGGAGGTGAAGGAGTTTGGAGAGGTGGTGGAGGAGTGTAGAGGAGTGTTGGAAGAGTGTGGAGGGGTGGTATAGGAGTGTGGAGGTGTGGTTGAGGAGTGTGAATGGTGGAGGAGAGCGGAGTTGTGGTAGAGGAGTGTGGAAAGGAGGTTGATAAGTGTGGAGGGGTGGTGGAGCAGTGTGGAGGGTAGGTGAAGGAGTGTGGAGGAATGGAGGTGGATTGTGGAGGGGTGGTGGAGGAGTGTGGAGGAACATTGAGGGGTGGTGGAAGAGTGTGGAGGCGAGGCGGAGAAGTCTTGAGGTGTGGTCGAGGAATAAGAAGGGGTGGTGGAGGATTGTGGAGTGATGGAGGAGGAGTGTTCAAGGGTGGTGGAGGAGTGTGGAGGGGTGAGGAGGGGTGGTGGAGGAGTGTGGAGGAGTGTGGAGCGGCGGTGGACTACTGTTGAGGGGTGATAAAGGAGTGTGCAAGTGTATTGGAAAAGTGTGAAGCGGTTTTTGTGGAGTGTGGAGTTGTGGTGGAGGAGTTTGAAAAGGAGGTGGATAAGTGTGGAGGGGTGGTGGAGAAGTGTGGAGGGTAGGCGTAGGAGTGTGGAAGAATGGAGTAGGAGTGTGGAGGGGTGGTGGAGGAGTGTGGAGTGATGGAGGAGGAGTGTTCAAGGGTGGTGAAGGAGTGTGAAGGAGTGTGGAGGAGAGTCGAGGGGTGGATGAGTGTGGGGTGCTGGTGGAGGACTGTGGAGGGGTTATTGAGGAGGGTGCAGAAGTGGTTGAGAAGTGTGCAGCGGTGGTGGAGTGTGGAGCATTGGAGGAAGAGTGAGGAAGGGAGGTGGAGGAGTGGGGAGGAGTGGTGGACGAGTGTCGAGGGGTGGTGGAGTGTGTAGGGGTGGTGAAATATTGTGGAGGGGTGGAGGAGTGTGAATAAGGGTGGAGGAGTGTGGACTTGTGGTGGAGGAGTGTGGAGAGGTGGTGGATAAGTGTGGACGAGATGTGGAGGAGTGTGGAGGGGGGGCGAAGGAGTGTGGATTGCTGGTCGAGAATTGTGAAGGGGTGGTGGAGGAGTGTGGAGCGATGAAGGAGGAGTGATGATTGGATATTGGAGGAGGGAGGTGGCGATAGTGCAGGAGTCTTGAGAAGATAGTGGAGAAGAGTGGAGAGGATAGTAGAGGAGTGTGGAGGGTATAGTAGAGAGGTGTGGAAGGGATAGTGAAAGAATGAGAAGGGGATAGAAGAGGAGAATTGAAGTGATAGTTGAGGAGTGTGGAGGTGTGTTGGAGGAGTGTGGAAGGTTGGTGGATAAGTGTGCAGGAGTGGTAGAGGAGTGTGGAGGGGAGGTGAAGGAGTGTGAAAGGATGGAGTAGGAGTGTATAGGGGTGGTGGAGTGTGGAGAAGCAAGGAGGGGTTATGGAAGAGTGTGGAGGGGTGCTGGAGGAGTGTGGAGGGATTCTGGAGGAGTGTGGAAAGGAGGTGTATAAATGTGGAGGGGTGGTGGAGGAGTGTGGAGGGTAGGTGAAGGAGTGTAGAGGAATGGAGGAGAAGTGTGGAGGAGTGGTGGAGGAGTGTGGAGAATCATTGAGGGGTGGTGGAAGAGTGCAGAGGGGAAGTGGAGGAGTGTGGAAGGGTGGTCAAGGAGTTTGAAGGGGTGGTGGAGGAGTGTGGAGTGATGGAGGAGTGTTAAAGGGTCGTGAAGGAGTGTGGAGGAGTGTAAAGAGGTGGTGGAGGAGTGTGGAGGAGTGTGGAGCGATGGTGGAGGACTGTGGAGGTGTGATGGAGGAGCGTGCATGGGTGGTGGAGAAGTGTGAACCGGTGGTGGAGGAGTGTGGAGCGATGGAGGAAGAGTGTGGAAGGGTGGTGGAGGAGGGTTTAGGGGTGGTGGAGGAGTGTGGAGGGGTTGTTGAGAAGTGTGGATGGGTGGTGGAGGAGAATGGAGGAGTGGTGGAGTGTGGAGGGGTTGATGAGGAGTGTGGAGGGGTGGTGGAGGAGTGTGGAGAAGTGGTGGAGTGTGGATGGGTGGTGGACAATTGTGCAGGGGTAGAGAAGGAGTGTGGAGGAGTGGTGGAGGAGTGGAAGAGTGTGAATGGTGGTGGATAAGTGTGGAGGGGTGGTGAAGGAGTGTGGAGGGGAGGTGAAGGAGATTGGAAGAATGGAAGAGGAGTGTGGAGGGGTGCTGGAGGAGTGTGGAGAAGCATAGAGGGGCTGTTGAGGAGTGTGGAAGGGAGGTTGAGGAGTGTGGAGGGGTGGTCGAGAAGTGTGAATGGGTAGTGGAGGAGTGTGGAGCAGTGGAGGAGGAGTGTTCAAGGGTGGAGGATATGTGTGGTGGAGTGTGGAGGGGTGGTGGATGAGTGTAGGGGTGATGGTGGAGTGTGGAGAGGTGGTGGAGAAGTGTGAAGTGGTGGTGGAGAAGTGTGGAGGGGTTGTGGAGTGTGGTTGGGTTGCAGAGGAGTGTGGAGTGGTGGTGGAGTAGTGTGGAGGAGTGGTGGAGTGTGGAGGGGTGGTGGAAAATTGTGGAGGGGTGGAGGAGGAGTGTGGAGGAGTGATGGAGAAGTGTAGAGGGGTGATGAAGGAGTGTGGAGGAGTGGTGGACGAGTGCGGAGGGGTGGTGGAGTAGTATGGACACCTTGAGGATTAGTGTGGAGGGTGATGGAGGAGTGTGGATGAGGGGTGGAGGAGTGTAAACAGGTGGTGGAGTAGGATTGTGGAGGGATGGAGGAGTGATGAGGGGATGTTGGAGGAGGGAGGAAAGGATAGTGGAGGAGTCTGGATGAGATAGTGGAGAAGCATGGAGAGGGTAGTAGAGGAGTGTGGAGGAGATAGTAGAGAAGTGTGTAGGGGATAGTGAAAGATTGTGGAGCGGATAGTAGAGGAGAATGGATGGGATAGTTGACGAGTGTGGAGGAATGGTGGAGGAGTGTGGAGGGGTGGTGCAAGAGTGTGGAGGGTTGGAGGAGTGTGGAAGGGTGGTGAGGACAGGTGTGGTTGAGGAGTGTGGTCGGGTGGTGGTGGTGTGTGGAGGGGTGGTGCAGTAGTGTGGATTGGTGGTGGAGGAGTGTGGAGGGTGATGGAGGAGTGTGGAGGGGTGGTGGAGAAGTGTGGAGGGTTGGTGGTGAAGTGTGAAGGGGTGATGGAGCAGAGTGGATTTGTAATGGAGGAGTGTGGAGGGGATAGTGGAGGAGTATGGAGGGGTGGTGGAGGAGTGTGGACATGTAATGGATGAGTGTGGAGTGGGTAGTTGGAGAGTGTGGAGGGGTGGTGGAGGAGAGTGGACTTATAATGGGGAGTGTGGAGGGGATAGTGGAGTGTTGAGAGGTGGTGGAGTAGTGTGGATGGGTGGTGGAGGAGTGCACATGGGTGGTGGAGAAGTGTGCAGGTGTGTTGGAAGAGTGTGGAGGTGTGGAGGAGTGTGGAGGGGTGAAGGAGGTGTGTGGAGGAGTGGTGGAAGAGTGTGGAGGTATGATGGAGGACTTTGAAGGGGTGGTGGAGGAGTGTGGGGGGTGGTAGAAGATTTTAGAGAGGTGGTGGCGGAGTGTGAAGGGGTGGTGGAGGAGTGTGGACAGGTGGTGGAGGAGTATGGAGAGGTGGTGGATAACTCTGGAGGGTTGGTGGAGGAGTAAGAACGGGAGGTGAAGGAGTGTGGAAGGATGGAGGAGTAGTGTGGAGATGTGGTGGAAGAGTGTGCAGAAGCATGGAGGGTTGGTGGAAGATTGTGGAGGGGTGGTGAAGGAGTGTGGAGGAGTGGTGGAGAAGTGTGAATGTGTGGTGGAGGAGTGTGGAGCAATGGAGGATGAGTGTTGAAGGGTGGTGGAAGAGTCTGTATGGGTGGTTGAGGACTGTGGAGGAGTGGTGGAGGAGTTTGGAGGGGTGGTGGAGAAGTGTGAAGGGGAGGTGGAGGAGTGTGGAAGAATGGAGTAGGAGTGTGGAGGGGTGGTGGAGGAGTGTGGAGTGATGGAGGAGGAGTGTTCAAGGGTGGTGAAGGAGTGTGAAGGAGTGTGGAGGAGAGTCGAGGGGTGGATGAGTGTGGGGTGCTGGTGGAGGACTGTGGAGGGGTTATTGAGGAGGGTGCAGAAGTGGTTGAGAAGTGTGCAGCGGTGGTGGAGTGTGGAGCATTGGAGGAAGAGTGAGGAAGGGAGGTGGAGGAGTGGGGAGGAGTGGTGGACGAGTGTCGAGGGGTGGTGGAGTGTGTAGGGGTGGTGAAATATTGTGGAGGGGTGGAGGAGTGTGAATAAGGGTGGAGGAGTGTGGACTTGTGGTGGAGGAGTGTGGAGAGGTGGTGGATAAGTGTGGACGAGATGTGGAGGAGTGTGGAGGGGGGGCGAAGGAGTGTGGATTGCTGGTCGAGAATTGTGAAGGGGTGGTGGAGGAGTGTGGAGCGATGAAGGAGGAGTGATGATTGGATATTGGAGGAGGGAGGTGGCGATAGTGCAGGAGTCTTGAGAAGATAGTGGAGAAGAGTGGAGAGGATAGTAGAGGAGTGTGGAGGGTATAGTAGAGAGGTGTGGAAGGGATAGTGAAAGAATGAGAAGGGGATAGAAGAGGAGAATTGAAGTGATAGTTGAGGAGTGTGGAGGTGTGTTGGAGGAGTGTGGAAGGTTGGTGGATAAGTGTGCAGGAGTGGTAGAGGAGTGTGGAGGGGAGGTGAAGGAGTGTGAAAGGATAGAGTAGGAGTGTATAGGGGTGGTGGAGTGTGGAGAAGCAAGGAGGGGTTATGGAAGAGTGTGGAGGGGTGCTGGAGGAGTGTGGAGGGATTCTGGAGGAGTGTGGAAAGGAGGTGTATAAATGTGGAGGGGTGGTGGAGGAGTGTGGAGGGTAGGTGAAGGAGTGTAGAGGAATGGAGGAGAAGTGTGGAGGAGTGGTGGAGGAGTGTGGAGAATCATTGAGGGGTGGTGGAAGAGTGCAGAGGGGAAGTGGAGGAGTGTGGAAGGGTGGTCAAGGAGTTTGAAGGGGTGGTGGAGGAGTGTGGAGTGATGGAGGAGTGTTAAAGGGTCGTGAAGGAGTGTGGAGGAGTGTAAAGAGGTGGTGGAGGAGTGTGGAGGAGTGTGGAGCGATGGTGGAGGACTGTGGAGGTGTGATGGAGGAGCGTGCATGGGTGGTGGAGAAGTGTGAACCGGTGGTGGAGGAGTGTGGAGCGATGGAGGAAGAGTGTGGAAGGGTGGTGGAGGAGGGTTTAGGGGTGGTGGAGGAGTGTGGAGGGGTTGTTGAGAAGTGTGGATGGGTGGTGGAGGAGAATGGAGGAGTGGTGGAGTGTGGAGGGGTTGATGAGGAGTGTGGAGGGGTGGTGGAGGAGTGTGGAGAAGTGGTGGAGTGTGGATGGGTGGTGGACAATTGTGCAGGGGTAGAGAAGGAGTGTGGAGGAGTGGTGGAGGAGTGTGGAGTGGTGGTAGAGGAGTGTGGAGGAGTGGTGGAAGAGTGAGGAGGGGAGGTGGAAGAGTGTGAATGGTGGTGGATAAGTGTGGAGGGGTGGTGAAGGAGTGTGGAGGGGAGGTGAAGGAGATTGGAAGAATGGAAGAGGAGTGTGGAGGGAATAGTAGAAGAGTGTGGAGGGAATAGTTGATAAGTGTTGAGTGAATAATATAGGAGTGTAGAGGGGATAGTAAAGGAGTGTGGAGGGGATAATATAGGAGTTTTGAGTGGAAAGTAAAGGATTGTGGAGGGGATTGTGGTGGAGTGTTGAGGAGTGTGGAGGGGATAATATAGGAGTTTTGAGTGGAAAGTAAAGGATTGTGGAGGGGATTGTGGTGGAGTGTTGAGGGGATAGTTGATTAGTGTGGAGAGGATAGTAGAGGAGTGTGGAGGGGATAGTAGAGGAGTGTGGGGAGGATGATAGAGGATTGTGGAGAGGATGATATAAGAGTGTGGAGGGGATAGTAGACGAATGTGTAGGGAATAATATTGGAGTGTGGAGGGGATAGTAGAGGAGTGTGGATGGGATACTGGATGAGTGAAGAGGGGATAGTGGAGGAGTATGAAGAGAATATTGGAGGAGTGTGGAGAGGATACTGTAGGAGTGTGGAGGGGATAGTGGAGGAGTATGAAGAGGGCATTGGACTATCCACAATCAGGGAGTTCAGTTCTAATTTCTAATTTTATGGCCATTTGCCCCATGAAGGGTTAAATAGGAGACATCTATCATCACTACACTGTTATCGACAATACACTACATGACTACCATGACTGTGCGTCTTCTGTCACTACTGAGTACATCTTCAATCAACACAGAAAACATCTACTATCACTACAGTATCCATCACTATACATCAGTTATCATTACTCTATAAATTTACCATCTCCATATCCTCCATTATCACAGAACATATATTTTATAATTAAAATACACACCTTCCATGAAAACAATACACGTCTACCATCACTATTCGTCAATTATTATTACTCTTAAAATTTTCCATCACTACATATCCACCATCATTACTCTACTCTTTTATTATAACTAAACTACATATCTGTATTCACTATACAACTAATATAAATACAATACACATCTACAGTGACTACATATCAATTATCACTACTCAGCAAATTTTACCATCACTACATATCCACCATCAACACACTACCCATCTATTATAATGCAACTGCACATCTATAGTCACTACACATCTATCATAAATACAATACACATCTGTCACTACACATTTAACATGAATATACATATATCAATAATTCACTACACATCTAGCACCAAGATATATCTACAATCTCTATACATCTTCCATTCCTGCACTGTACATCAAGCATCACTACACTACACATTTACTTTAAAAAAAATGTACATCTTTTATCACATGGCATCTATCATCACTATACATGTGACATGACTAGTCAACACACCAAACAAAACTGTTCTACACATCATTATACACAAAACATCACTACACTATGTGTCTATCATTATTATATTTCTCAGAAACCGTGATTATACATCTAGAATCACTACACAACTGCTCCAACAAAACCACACATCAGCCATCACTACACTAGGAAACTTCAATCACTACAAAACATATCTACCAATACTACATATCTACTATCATAACTCTTCATCCAAAACCATACTTCACATGTTTAAACGATTCACAACTCATCTACAATCATAATACTGATATCATCAACACAGTACACATCTACCAACACTACACTTGTTCCATAACTACACTACTCTTCTTTAATTATTAGTGAATACAAGCAACAACTATCATCACTACACTGTTATCGACAATACATTTCATGTCTATCATGATTATGCTTCTTCTATCACTACTGTGTACATCTTCATTTACCATCACTTACAGTAACCATCACTGTACATCAGTTATCAATGCTCCATAAATTTTCCATCTCTATATGCAGCATTGTCACTGTACATATTTATTTTAATTAAACTACACACCTATCATGAATGCAATTCACGTCTACCATCACTATTCATCAATTATCATTAGTGTAGAAATTTCCTATCACTACATATCCACCATCATTACACAATGCTTTTATTATAACTAAAGTACATATCTGGATTCACTACACACCTAACATAAATACAATACATATCTTCAATCACTATATGTCTATTATCACTACTAAACAAATTTACCATCCCTACATATCCATCAATACACTACCCATCTATTATAACACAACTGCACATCTATAGTCGCTACACACCTTTCATAAATACAATACACATCTCCTGTCACTCCACATTTAACATGAATACACAACTATCAATAATGCACTACACATCTGCCATCAAGACATATTTACTATCTCTGTACATCTTCCATTCATGCACTGTACATCAATCATCACTACACTACACATTTACTTTCAAAAAAATGTACATCTTCCATCACATGGCATCTATCATCACTGCACATGTGATATGACTACTCAACACACCAAACAAAACTGTTCTACACATCATTATACACCAAACATCTCTACACTATATGTGTCCATCATTATTATACTTCTCAAATACCATCAGTATACATCTAGAATCACTACACAACTACTCCCAGAAAACCACACATCAGCCATCACTACACTAGGAATCTTCAATCACTACAAACCATATCTACCAATACTACATATCTACCTCATTACTCTTCATCCAAAACCATGCTTCACAATTCACAACTCATCTACAATCATAACACTGGTGTCATCAACACTGTACACATGTACTTCACTACATATCACTAAAAAGCACTTCACTACACCACTACACTACACAAGTCAGTACTTCATAATTGTCACTACACTTCCGTCATCGCTTCCTGACAATCATTGTTCAGTCATCATTTGAGTTTCAGTTGATGGCTCTGACGAAATATTGTTGAATTAATATCAATTTCGATACTTTTCCAATCGTACCCCCACGGCCGAGTTGGTAAAGCATCTGACTCTGCAACATAAAGATTTGGGTTCGAACCCCACCTTCACCTGTTTGATTCTTTCACCTGAATTCATTGTGAATAGTATTAGTCACAACTAGATCACAATGGATGAACAACGACGATTGATTCTAGAGGAAATTAGGAAATGGAAGAAGAAAATGGAAAATGAGAAAATCCTGCGGCAGGAAATTCTCCAAGAAAGGAAAGAAATCCTTGAACACAATAGAATGTTAAGAGCTATGTTTGTTGATCAAGAGAATAAAGTCATACAAGCTGATATGAAGGAGAGAGCTAAGAAAAGAGAAGCAAGAAAAATGTAATAAGAAGTTACGAGGAGCTTGAATTGAAGGTTTAAGTTGTTAGGAGTAGTTGTTAATATAAGGAATTTATGTTATTATTGTTAGAAGTTTCTTATGTTGTTATGAGGAGTTTCATGTGTTGCTATGAGAAGATTCATAAGTTTTTAATGAGGAGATTGTTATTCCTTCATCTCCTCATTAAAAATTAAGAATCTTCTCATAGCAACACATGAAACTCCTCATAACAACATAAACTTCTAATAATAATAACATAAATTCCTTATATTAACAACTACTCCTAACAACTTAAACCTTCAATTCAAGATCCTCGTAACTTCTTATTACATTTTTCTTGCTTTTCCAAGCGTCTTTTCTTAGCTCTCTCCTTCATATCAGCTTGTATGACTTTATTCTCTTGATCAACAAACATTGCTGTTAACATTCTATTGTGTTCAAGGATTTCTTTCCTTTCATGGAGAATTTCCTGATGCAGGATTTTCTCATTTTCCATTTTCTTCTTCCATTTTCTAATTTCCTCTAGAAGCAATCGTCGTTGTTCATCCATTGTGATCTAGTTGTGACTAATACTCTTCACAATGAATTCAGGTGAAAGAATCCAACAGGTGGAGGTGGGGTTCGAACCCACGTTCTTTATGTTGCAGAGTCAGATGCTTTACCAACTCGGCTGTGGGGGTACAATTGGAAAAGTATATAAATTGATATTTATTCTACAATATTTCGTCAGAGCCATCAACTGAAACTCAACTGATGACTGAACAATGATTGTCAGGAAGCAATGACTGAAGTGTAGTGACAATTACGAAGTACTGACTTGAGTAGTGTGGTGTAGTGGTGTAGCGAAGTGCTTTGTAGTGTTTAAAGATTCCTAGTGTAGTGATGGCTGATGTGTGGTTTTCTAGGAGAAGTTGTGTCGTGATTCTAGGTGTATACTGATGGCATTTGAGAAGTATAATAATGATAGACACATAGTGTAGTGATGTTTGGTGTATAATGATGTGTAGAATAGTTTTGTTTGGTGTGTTGAGTAGTCATATCACATGTGTAGTGGTGAAAGATGCCATGTGAAGGAAGATATACATTTTTTTTAAAGTAAATGTGTAGTGTAGTGATGATTGATGTAGAGTGCAGGAATGGAAGATGTATAGAGATAGTAAATATGTCTTGATCGTAGATGTGTAGTGCATTATTGATAGTTGTGTATTCATGTTAAATGTGGAGTGACAGGAGATGTGTATTGTATTCATGAAAGGTGTGTAGCAACTATAGATGCGCAGTTGCATTATAAGATGAGTAGTGCATTGATGGTGGATATGTAGTGATGGTAAATTTGCTGAGTAGTGATTATTGACATGTAGTCATTGTAGATGTGTATTGTATTTATATTAGTTGTGTAGTGAAACAAGATATGTAGTTTAGTTATAATAAAAGCGTAGAGTAAGGATGGTGGATATGTACCCATGGAAAATTTTAAGAGTAATGATAATTGATTAATAGTGATTGTAGATGGGTATTGTTTTCATGGCAGATGTGTAGTTTAATTATAATATATATGTACAGTGATAATGGTGCATATAGTGATGGCAAAATTTATAGAGTGGTGATAACTGATGTATAGTGATGGATACTGAACTGATGGTAGAGGTTTTGTGTGTTGATTGAAGATGTACACAGTAGTGATAGAAAAAGCATACTCATGGTAGACATGTAAAGTATTGTCGATAACAGTGTAGTGATGATAGATGTCTCGTGTATTCACTAATAATTAAAGATGAGTAGTGTAGTTATGGAACAAGTGTAGTGTTGGTAGATGTGTACTGTGTTGATGATATCAGTGTTATGATTGTAGATGAGTTGCGAATTGTTTAAACATGTGAAGTGTGATTTTGGATGAACAGTAATGATGGTAGATATGTAGTATTGGTAGATATGTTTTGCAGTGATTGAAGATTCCTAGTGTAGTGATGGCTGATGTTGTGCAGTGATTCTAGATGCATACTGACGATATCTGAGAAATATAATAATGAGAGACACCTAGTGTAGTGATGTTTGGTGTATAATGATGTGAAGAACAGTTTTGTTTGGTGTATTGAGTAGCCATGTCACATGTGTAGTGATGATAGATGGCATGTGATGAAAGATGTATATTTTTTTGAAAGTAAATGTGTAGTGCAGTGATGGTTGATGTACAGTGCAGGAATGGAAGATGTATAGAGATTGTAGATATGTCTTGATGGTAGATGTGTAGTGAATTATTGATATGTGTATATTCATGTTAAATGTGTAGTGACAGGAGATGTGTATTGTATTTATGACAGGTGTGTAGTGCCTATAGATGTGCAGTTGCATTATAATAGATAGGTAGTGTTTTGATGATGGATATGTAGTGATGGTAAATTTGCTGAGTAGTGATAATTGATATGTAGTCATTGAAGACGTGTATTGTATTTATATTAGTTGTGTAGTGAATACAGATATGTAGTTTAGTTATAATAAAAGAGTAGAGTAATGATGGTGGATATGTAGTGATGGAAAATTTTAAGAGTAATAATAATTGACGAATAGTGATGGTAGACGTGTATTGTTTTCATGGTAGGTGTGTAGATTAATTATAATATATATGTACTCTGATAATGGTGGATATAGAGATGGTAAATTTATAAAGTAGTGATAACAGATGTATTGTGATGGATACTGTAGTGTTGGTAGATGTGATCTGTGTTGATTGAAGATGTACACAGTAGTGACAGAAGATGCACAGTCATGGTAGTCATGTAGTGTATTGTCGATAACAGTGTATTGATGATAGATGTCTCCTGTATTCATTAACCCTTCACGGGGCAAATGGCCATAAAATTAGAAATTAGAACTGTTCTTCCTGAAGTGGATAGTCCAATATCCTCTTCATACTCCTCCACTATCCCCTCCACACTCCTACAGTATCCTCTCCACACTCCTCCAATATCCTCTTCATACTCCTCCACTATCCCCTCCACACTCCTCCAGTATCCCTTCCACACTCCTCCAGTATCCCCTCCACAATCCCGTATACACTCCTCCAGTATCCCCTCCACACTCTTCTACTATCCCCTCCACAATCCTCCACTATCCCCTCCACACTCCTCCACTATCCCCTTCACACTCCTCCACTATTCACTCCACACTCCTCCACCATCCCATCTACACTCCTCCAATCTCCCTCAACACTCCTCCAGTATCCCCTGCACACTCCTTAAAATATCCTCTCCACACTCCATCACTATCCCCTCCACACTCCTCCACTATTCCCTCCACAATCCTCTACTATCCCTTCCACATTCCTCCAGTATCCTCTCCACACTCCTCCACTATCCCCTTCACATGCCTCCACTATCCCCTCCACACTCCTCCACTATCCCCTGCGCACTCCTCTACTATTCCCTCCACACTCCACCATCCCCTCCACACTCCACTACTATCCCCTACACACTCCTCTACTGTCCCCTCCACTCTCGTCTACTATCCCCTCCACACTCCTCTACTATCCCCTCCTCACTCCTCTACAATCCTCTCAACACTCCTATAGTATCCCTTCCACTCCTCTGCTACCCCCTCCACACTCCTCCACCATCCCCTCCACACTCCTCTACTATCCTTTCGACACTCCACCAGTATCCCCTCCACACTCCTCTTCTATCCCCTCCACACTCCAATATTATTCCCTACACACTCGTCTACTATCCCCTCCACACTCTCATATCATCCCCTCCACACTCCTCTATCATTCCTTCCACACTCCTCTACTATCCCCTACACACTCCTCCACTATCATCTCCACACTAATCTACTGTCCCCTCAACACTCCTCCACTATCCCCTCCACACTCCTTTACTATCCCCTCTACACTCCTATATTATTCACTCAACACTTATCAACTATTCCCTCCACACTCTTCTACTATTCCCTCCACACTCCTCCACAATCCTATCCACACTCCTCTACTATCCCCTATACACTCCTCTACTATCCCCTCCACATTAATCTACTATCCCCACCACACTCCGGTATAATCCCCTCCACACTCATCTACTATCCCTTCCACACTCCTGTACTATCCCCTCCAACCTCCTCCACTATCCCCTCCACACTTCTCTACTATCCACTCTACCCTTCTCCACTATCCCCTACACACTCCTCTACTATCCCCTCCACACTCCTCTACTATCCCATCCACACACCTCTACTTTCCCCTCCACACTCCTTTGCTATCCCCTCAACACTCCTCCACTATCCCCTCCACACTTCTGAACTATCCCCTCCACAATCCTGTATTATCCCCTCCAACTTCTCTACTATCCCCTCCACACTCCTCTACTATCCCCTCCACACTCCTCTACTATCCCCTCCACACTCTTCTATTATCCCCTCCACACTCCTCTGCTATCCACACCACACACCTCAAATATCCTCTTCACACTCCTCAACTATCCCCTCCACACTCCTCGACTATCCCCTCCACATTCTTCATCTATCCCCTCCACACTCCTCCACTATCCCTCCAGATTCTTCCACTATCCCTACCACATTCTTCCACTATCCCCAAAACACTCCTCCACCTCCCCTTCACACTTCTCCACCACCCCTCCACAGTCCTCCACTACCCCTACACACTCTTCCACCACCATTCAACACTCCTCCTCCATCGCTCCACTCTCCTGCACAATCCATTCACACTTCTCCACCACTCCTCCACACTCCTCCACCACCCCTCCACACTACTTCCCCATCCTTCCACACTCCTTCACCTCCCCTCCACACTCCTCCACCACCCCTCCACAGTTATCCACCACCTCTCCACAATACACCATCTCTCCACACTCCTCCACCACCCCTTCACACTCCGCCACCACCCATCCACAATCTTCCACCTCTCCTCCACACTTTTCCACCACCCCTCCACACTCCTCCACCACCCCTTCACACTACTCCAGCATACCTCCACACTCTTCCACCACTCCTCCACACTCCTCCACCACACCTCCACACTCCTTCACCAACTATCCACACACCTCCACCTCCCCTCCACACTCCTCGTCCACACCTCCACACTCTTTCACCACACCTCCACACTTCTCCACCGCCCATGCACACTCCTTCGACACCCCTCCACTCTACTCCATCACCCCTCCACACTCCACTATCCCCTCCATTACAAGTCCACTCTCCTCCACCACCCCTCCACACTCCTCAACCACTTGTCCACACTCCTCCACCACCCCTCCACACTCCTCCACTATCCACTCCACACTCCTCCATTACATGTCCACACTCCTCCACCACCCCTCCACACTCCTCCATCACCCTCCACACTCCTCCACCACCCCTCTACACTCCTGCAATACCCCTTCACTCTCCTCCACCACTTCTCCACACTTCTCCACCACCCCTCTACACTCCTCCTCCATTCCACACTCTTGCACCACCCCTCCACACTCCTCCACCACCCGTGCACACTCCTCCTCCATCGCTCCACACTCCACCAAACCTTCACACTTCTCCACCACCCCTCCACACTCCTCCACACTCCTCCACCACCCATCCATGCTTCTACACACTCCTCCACCAACCCTATACACTCCTTCTCCAACCTTCCTCACTCCATCACCTCCACTCCACTCTCCTCAACCACCCTTCCACACTTACCCACCAACCCTCCTCACTCCTCCACACCTCCACACTCCTCAACTATACCCTCTATTCTCCTCTACTATCCGCTCCACATTCTTTCACTATCCCCTTCATACTCCTCTACTATCTCCTCCACACTCCTCTACTATCCTCTCCACGCTTCTCCACTATCTCGTCCAGATTCCTCCACTATCCCCTCCTCTCTCCTCCAATATCCCCTCATCACTCCTCCTCCATCCCTCCACAATACTCCACCACCTCTTTAATCTCCTCCACCCCTCTTCTACACTCCTCCACCACCCTCCACACTAATCCTCAATGTGTCCACACTCCTCCATTACCCCTCCGCACTCGTCCACTACTCCTCCACACTCCTCCATCACCACTCAACACTCCTCCATCACTCCTCCTCACTCCTCCTCCACCCCTCCACAATTTTCCACCACCCCTCCACACTCCACCACTCCTCCCCACTCCTCCACAACCCCTCAAAACTCCTCCATCACCCATCCACAGTCCTCCACACTCCAACATCACCCCTCCACAGTCTTCCACCACCCCTCCACACTCCACCACACTCCTCTACCACCCATGAACACTCCTCCTCCATTGCTCCACACTCCTCCACAACCCATTTACACTTCTCGACCACCCCTCCACACTCCTCAACCTCCCTTCGACACTCCTCCACCGCCCCTCCATGCTTCTCCACACTCCTCCACCACCCCTCCACACTCCTCTTCCATCCTTCCACACTCCTTCACCTCCCCTCCACACTCCTTCACTGCCCGTCCACACTTATCCACCACCTCTCCACACTCCTCCACAACAACTCCAGACTCCTCCACCACAATTCACACTCCTCCACCTCCCCTCCTCACTCTTCCACCACTCCTCCACACTCCTCTACCACCACTCCACACCAGTGCACCACTCTTCCACACTCCTTCACCCCTCCACACTCCTCAACAACCCATCCACACTCCACCACCCCTCCACACTCCTCCACCTCCCCTCCACACTCTTCCACCACCCCTCAATGCTTCTCCACACTCCTCCACCACCCCTCCATACTTCTTACTGGGTCTTGACACAGCTGCAGGGTAGGTAGTGGTGTGGTCTTACTTTGTCTTGACTCAGTTGCAGGGTAGGTAGTGGTGTGGTCTTACTGGGTCTTGACTCAGCTGCAGGGTAGGTAGTGGTGTGGTCTTACTGGGTCTTGACTAAGTTGCAGGGTAGGTAAGGGTGTGGTCTTACTGGGTCTTGACTCAGCTGCAGGGTAGGTAGTGGACATGAGTGCCAGTGTGGGAGACACAAGCTACCTGCCTGAAGAGACGTGAGTGCCAGTGTGGGAGACACAAGATACCTGCCTGAAGAGACATGAGTGCCATTGTGGGAGACACAAGATACCTATTATTATAAACAGCGCAAGTTAATTCAGCCTACTCTAACTAAATATATATTATATATGTTTATAATAATTCAAAATTAAACAAACACAATGAAATATGTTGTTGTCGATAAGTTCATTATTCTGGACGGGTTTCCTTATCATATTTCATTATTCTGGACGGGTTTCCTTATCATATTTCACTGTTCTGGACAGGTTTCCCTGTCATATTTCATTGCTCTGGGCGGGTTTCACTGTCATATTTCATTGTTCTGGACGGGTTTCCTTCTCATATTTCATTGTTTTGGACGGGTTTCCTGTCATATTTCATTGTTCTGAACGGGTTTCCCTGTCATATTTCATTATTCTGCACGGGTTTCCTTCTCATATTTCACTGTTCTGGACGAGTTTCCCTGTCATATTTCCTTGTTCTGGACGGGTTTCCTTCTCATATTTCACTGTTCTGGACGAGTTTCCCTGTCATATTTCATTATTCTGCACGGGTTTCCTTCTCATATTTCACTGTTCTGGACGAGTTTCCCTGTCATATTTCCTTGTTCTGGACGGGTTTCACTGTAATATTTCTTTGTTCTTGACGGGTTTCCCTGTCATATTTCATTGTTCTGGAGGGGTTTCCTTCTCATATTTCACTGTTTTGGACGGGTTTCCCTGTCATATTTCATTGTTCTGAACGGGTTTCCTTCTCATATTTCATTGTTTTGGACGGGTTACGTTCTCATATTTCATTTTTCGGGACGGGTTTCCCTATCATATTTCATTGTTCTGGACGGGTTTTCCTGTCATTTCATTGTTCTGGAAGGGTTTTCCTTTCAAATTTCAATGTTCTAGACGGGTTTCCTTATCATATTTCATTGTTCTGGACGGGTTTCCTTCTTATATTTCATTGTTCTAGACGGGTTTCCTTCTTATATTTCATTGTTCTCGACTGGTTTCCCTGTCATATTTCATTGTTCTGGACTGGTTTCCTTCTCATATTTCATTGTTCTGGACGGGTATCCTTCTCATATTTCATTGTTCTAGACGGGTTTCCTTCTCATATTTCATTGTTCTTGACGGGTTTCCCTGTCATATTTCATTGTTCTGGACGGGTTACCTTCTCATATTTCATTGTTCTGGACGGGTTTCTCTGTCATATTTCATTGTTCTTGACTGGTTTCCTTCTCATATTTCATTGTTCTGGACGGGTTTTCCTGTCATATTTCATTGTTCTGTAGGGGTTTCTCTGTCATATTTCATTGTTCTGGACGGGTTTCCTTCTCATATTTCATTGTTCTAGACGGGTTTCCCTGTCATGTTTCATTGTTCTGGACGGGTTTTGCTGTCATATTCCATTGTTCTGGAGGGGTTTTCCTGTCATATTTCATTGTTCTCGTCGGGTTTACCTGTCATATTTCATTGTTCTCGTCGGGTTAACTTGTCATATTTCATTGTTCTGGACGGTTTTCCCTCTCATATTTCATTGTTCTGAATGGGTTTCCATATCACATTTCATTGTTCTGGACGGGTTTCCCTATCATATTTCATTGTTCTGGACGGGTTTCCTTGTCATGTTTCATTATTCTGGACTGGTTTCCCTGTCATATGTCATTGTTCTGGACGGATTTCCCTCTCATATTTCATTGTTCTTAACGGGTTTCCCTGTCATATTTCATTGTTCTGGACGGGTTTCCCTGTCATATTTCATTGTTCTGGACGGGTTTCAGTGTCATATTTCATTGTTCTGGACGGGTTTCCCTGTCATATTTCATAGTTTAGGTCTGGTTTCCCTGTCATATATCATGGTTCTGGAATGGTTTCCATGTCATGTTTCTTTGTTCTGGACGGGTTTCCGTCATATTTCTTTGTTTTGGACGGGTCTCCCTGTCATATTTCATTGTTCTTGACGGGTTTCCCTGTCATATTTCGTTTATATGGATGGGTTTCCCTATCATATTTCATTGTTCTGAACGGGTTTCCTTCTCATATTTCATTGTTCTGGACGGGTTTCCCTGTCATATTTCACTGTTGAGGGGTTTCCCTGTCATATTTCATTGTTCTTGACTGGTTTACTTCTAATATTTCATTGTTCTGGACTTGTTTCCATCTTATATTTCATTGTTCTGGACGGGTTTCCTTCTCATATTTCATTGTTCTGAACGGGTTTACCTGTCATATTTCATTCTAGACGGGTTTCCTTCTCATATTTCATTGTTCTGGACGGGTTTTCTTGTCATGTTTCATTGTTCTGGACGGATTTGTCTGTCATATTTCATTGTTCTGAACGGGTTTCCCTGTCATATTTCATTGTTCTGGACGGGTTTCCCTGTCATATTTCATTGTACTGGACGGGGATCCTTCTCATATTTCATTGTTCTTGACGGGTTTCCCTGTCATATTTCATTGTTGTGGACGGGTTTCGCTGTCATATATCATTGTTCTGGAAGGGTTTCCAAAACCCTTCCAGAACAATGACTGAGGACATACTGTGTATTGAGGAAACTGTATGGTGATACCGACAAGATGTGGAAAAAACACTTATGTACAGTTCAGGACATTTATTAGAAGAAACGTTTCGCCACGAGTGGCTTCTTCAGTCCTAATACAGAGAAAACTAAGGAAACGCATATATATATAGTGGCAGGAGTCAGGGGAAGTGACGCGTGGGTAGAGGTGGTGGTAGTAGTAGTAGTAGTAGTAGAGGTGGAACTAAGGAGGTGAGGCTAGAGAGGGACCTGCTGACATCATGTAACAGCAGTTCCCGGGATGGGTAATGTCCTCTTGATTAGTAATTTTGAAATACTGTAACTACCGGATTTTTGCTTTATAGTGTTACTGATAGTGATTAGTGCAGCTTCAATGCATTTTCTCCGTCTTAAGTCATATTCTTTAATCACTAGTTTAGCTTCATTGAATTTCATGAGGTGTCCAACATCGTCCCTATGTTGAACACATGCGTTTTTACGGTCATCATTTCTGCAAGCATTTTCGTGTTCTGCGATCCAGCTGTTTCCCCTACATATACTTTGTCACACCCCCCACATGGTATAGTGTAAATTCCTGCACTTGTGCCAGAATCATGTTTGGGATTTTGAATCAGGTTCCTAATAGTAGTTGAAGAGCTGGTAGATATTTTAGCCAGTTTTCTGTCAAACATTTTTGAAACAGTGGCAACGTTGCTGACCGGTAAAACGATGAAACTTGGAGGCTTTTCTTCAATTTGATTGGTGTTGGTCTTGCTGAGGATTCATGTCGCACGTTTCCTGCAGTCGCGTATGAAGTGTAGGGGAAAGTGTAGTGAACTAAAAGAGTTGGTGATGTATGTACATTCTTCTTCGAGGAACTGCGGACTGGAAATTCTGTAGGCTCTTAGAAAGAAGCCATTAACTACCCCTCTTTTAGTTCTTGTGTCATGGTGAGTGAAGAAATGTAGAAGATCGTTCTTGTAGGTAGGCTTCCGGTAGACTTTAAAAGAAAGTCTGTTTTCCCCTGTGCGCAAGAGAACGTCGAGAAAAGGTAATTGGTTGTCCTTCTCCTCCTCTAGTGTAAATTTAATAGTAGGTTCCAGAGTGTTGATGGTGTTGAGGATGTCACGTACGTCTAGATTTTTGGGTACAATGACCAAAATATCATCAATGTACCGCAACCATGTAACTGAACGAGAGATGTTACTGAGGATCCTTCTTGATTCCAGGTCATCCATATTTATATATTGGCAAGAACTGCACTAAGGGGGGATCCCATGGCTAGTTGTTTGTACTTCTTGTCCTCAAACCTAAAACAGTTATAACGAACACAAAGTTCGACAAGGCTCACAAAATCTTGGCGGGGTACAGGTAACTCTGTATCATCTTTAATCACCCTGCGAAGAAGATCAATGGCTTGATCAACTGGAACATTGGTGAATAAGGCAGTCACGTCAAAACTTGCAAGCTTCTTATCACTCATGTCGAGATCCCTGATACAGTTAAGGAGGTCACCCGAATGCTTTAGGTGAGCCTGACTGATTGTACCCAGGAACTTAGACAAATATTTTGCCAAAACTCCTGCCAGACTGTGTGGGGCGCTGCCGATTCCGGATGAAAATTACTAAACAAGAGGATATTACCCATCCCGGGAACTGCTGTTATATGATGTCTGCAGGTCCCTCTCTAGCCTCACCTCCTTAGTTCCACCTCTACTATTATTACTACTACCACTTCTACCCACGCGTCACTTCACCTGACTCCTACCACTATATATATGCGTATCCTTAGTTTTCTCTGTATTAGGACTGAAGAAGCCACTCGTGGCGAAACGTTTCCTCTAATAAATGTCCTGAATTGTACATAAGTGTCTTTTTCCACATACTACGTATTACTAGGTCAAGTTTACCTTATGGTCATATTGTTAATTAATGTACTGTGTCTTGGTGAGATTGTTCCACCAATGTGTATGTAATAACTTTTTTGGCTAAGTCATTTAAGGTTAAGTTAAGTTACATGCCGCCATGTTGGTGAGGCAAATAATTGAGGGAGGGGGAACTATGAAGTGTGCACTGTATAAGTTATACACGATCATACCAATTCATTGGTAGTTGTGCACAGGTGTTTACGGAACGGAAGCATTATATTGTGTTTAGTTATTTTCAGTTATTGTGTATTTAGTGACCATGTACCATCGATGATGAAAATATTCTTTCCTCAGGGAACGTGTAGCATCAGGGATCTCCTAAATTAATGTTATAATTTTCAGTTGAGGAAATTTCGTTATAGTTCATATGTGTGTGTGAGAGTTGGGGGGGCGGGGGGGGGGCGGGGAGGGGTGATGCGTCAACTGTGTTGCAGCACAGGAGTCTTATTTATGTACATATGCAGTCTCAAGTTATATGTTGAGAGTTGTGTTTAGGATGTTGTTGCCACAAAGTTGATGTATTATTATCTGTGTTAGGGATGTATTGTAGATTTTTTTTTTTGCCTATAGCCGCTACATGGCTATTTTATTATACTTTATACCTTTATGTGTTGTGCAATGTCTTAAATAAAATATAAAAAAAAATAATGTAGAACTTAGCCGTACATAATGCGAAAAGGATCTGGGTGTCGTGGAGAGCAGCAACCTTGAACCATGACAACAGTGACTAAGTGGTGGGAATAAGGCAAGTAGATTACTGGGATTTATATCAAGATTACACAGCTCAGCTCTGGTCTCCATGGATATAAATTGGTTAGAAAACATTCAAAGACGAATGATAAAATTAATACAAAGCATTAGAAAACTTCCGCATGAAGAAAGATTGAGGGAAGACATGATTTGGAAATAGTGTACTTGATGAGTGGAAATAGTGTTGGTTTGGAAATAATGTACTTGATGAGTGGAAATAGTTTTAGTTTGGAAATAGTGTACTTGATGAGTGGAAATAGTGTTGGTTTGGAAATAGTGTACTTGATGAGTGGAAATAGTGTTGGTTTGGAAATAATGTACTTGATGAGTGGAAATAGTGTTAGTTTGGAAATAGTGTACTTGATGAGTGGAAATAGTGTTAGTTTGGAAATAGTGTACTTGATGAGTGGAAATAGTGTTGGTTTGGAAATAGTGTACTTTATGAGTGGAAATAGTGTGGGTTTGGAAATAGGATACTTGATGAGTGGAAATAGTGTTGGTTTGGAAATAAATAGTGTACTTGGTGAGTGAAAATAGTGTTGGTTTGGAAATAGTGTACTTGATGAGTGGAAATAGTGTTGGTTTGGAAATAGGGTACTTGATGAGTGGAAATAGTGTTGGTTTGGAAATAGGGTACTTGATGAGTGGAAATAGTGTTGGTTTGGAAATAGTGTACTTGATGAGTGGAAATAGTGTTGGTTTGGAAATAGGGTACTTGATGAGTGGAAATAGTGTTGGTTTGGAAATAGTGTACGTGATGAGTGGAAATAGTCTTGGTTTGGAAATAGGGTACTTGATGAGTGGAAATAGTGTTGGTTTGGAAATAGTGTACTTGATGAGTGGAAATAGTGTTGGTTTGGAAATAGGGTACTTGATGAGTGGAAATAGTGGCAATATAAACACAAATGCAGTATAATGTGATCCTTTATTGACTACGTTTCGCCCACACAGTGGGCTTTTTCAAGTCACAAACAGAACAGTTCTGTTTGTGACTTGAAAAAGCCCACTGTGTGGGCGAAACGTAGTCAATAAAGGATCACATTATACTGCATTTGTGTTTATATTGCCATTGTGTCGGTATTTTATACCATTTATTTCCACAGTGGAAATAGTGTTGGTTTGGAAATAGGATACTTGATGAGTGGAAATAGAGTTGGTTTGGAAATGGTGTACTTGATGAGTGGAAATAGTGTTGGTTTGGAAATAGTGTACTTGGTGAGTGGAAATAGTGTTGGTTTGGAAATAGGGTACTTGATGAGTGGAAATAGTGTTGGGTTGGAAATAGGGTACTTGATGAGTGGAAATAGTGTTGGTTTGGAAATAGTGTACTTGATGAGTGGAAATAGTGTTGGTTTGGAAATAGTGTACTTGATGAGTGGAAATAGTGTTGGTTTGGAAATAGTGTACTTGATGAGTTGAAATAGTGTTGGTTTGGAAATAGTGTACTTGGTGAGTGGAAATAGTGTTGGTTTGGAAATAGGGTACTTGATGAGTGGAAATAGTGTTGGTTTGGAAATAGGGTACTTGATGAGTGGAAATAGTGTTGGTTTGGAAATAGGGTACTTGATGAGTGGAAATAGTGTTGGTTTGGAAATAGGGTACTTGATGAGTGGAAATAGTGTTGGTTTGGAAATAGGGTACTTGATGAGTGGAAATAGTGTTGGTTTGGAAATAGTGTACTTGATGAGTGGAAATAGTGTTGGTTTGGAAATAGTGTACTTGATGAGTGGAAATAGTGTTGGTTTGGAAATAGTGTACTTGATGAGTTGAAATAGTGTTGGTTTGGAAATAGTGTACTTGGTGAGTGGAAATAGTGTTGGTTTGGAAATAGTGTACTTGATGAGTGGAAATAGTGTTGGTTTGGAAATAGTGTACTTGATGAGTGGAAATAGTGTTGGTTTGGAAATAGTGTACTTGATGAGTGGAAATAGTGTTGGTTTGGAAATAGTGTACTTGATGAGTGGAAATAGTGTACTTGATGAGTGGAAATAGTGTGTTTGATGAGTGGAAACAGTGTACTTGATGAGTGGAAATAGTGTACTTGATGAGTGGAAATAGTGTACTTGATGAGTGGAAATAGTGCTGGTTTGGAAATAGTGTACTTGATGAGTGGAACAGTTTGCTGAAATCGTTTTTTGGACTTTATCGACTATGACCACATCTCACTATAACCTCACTTAACTATGACCACCCCTCACCTATGACCACATCTACGACCACACCTCACTATGACCTCACCTCACAATAACCACTCGTCACCATGATCCACACTAGGGAGTTCATCTGAGGGGACACAGATAGACTTCTGGAGACAGGGAACAAGAGAAAGCACCAAAACAACTGTGGAAGGGTTGACATCCGGTGGCCCACGGATGGAGACAGCAGTTTCTTCGATACTGCTGTGAATAAAACAGTAACGTGGGCTAAGGTACAAGTGACGTGGGCTAATGTACGTTAGCAACTGTGGCAACAAACGCAATGTCTTTTGTAACAATTCGCTTTTTCCGTTTATTCAACTTTTGCAAAATTATGTTGATGCACACATATCCTTCCTCTTTCTAAATCTAGCCAGTTATTTATTACTTATATTTTGTCTTTTCCATCACTCTGTCAGTCACAATTTTGACATATTCATTGCAATGGACAAACACTAATGTTTTATTTAAATTAAACAATATTTTTCAGTTTTATCTAAGACTTCGTCCAGCAGTTGTGAACTGTACCAGAAACAAAGGCAGGGACAAAGACAGTTGTGAACTGTACCAGAAATAAAGACAGGGACAAAGACAGTTGTGAACTGTACCAGAAATAAAGACTGGGAAAAAGACAGTTGTGAACTGTACCAGAAATAAAGACAGGGACAAAGGCTGTTCGTTATTTTTGTTTTGTTTTCACTTATTGTTTATATTTGTGACCGTATGTGACTCTGTCTTTCCACCAAGAAATCTGCTGCAAAAATGTTATCAACTTCCTGCTTTTTGTTGCAGTTCCTCGTCTTAGAATTCTGAATAATCGAGATGTAGAATGTTGTTACGTAGTATTTTGTAGATATTCTTAATGTGAAGATATAAGGAAGTAGCAACTGAGAGAATCTTGTACTGAATATAACAAAAAAAAAAACATTGTTTTGAATTATTAAATAATTAGTCTCTCTCATGTCTTCACATTCACTATATTGACAAAAATATTCGCAAACACAACAAAAATAATCTATGGAAAAAAAATAAGAGTCAACCTGTGGACAAAATGGATTGTTGGTGTTGATGTGACAACCTGGCCAGTACAACTCTGTCTTAATGTCTTCCATACTGCTGTTTTATGTATTATTATCTTGTATTATTATCTCTTCCCTTATTTTATTGTTTTGTTCTTGTGTGGTACTTGTTTACTGCTGTACTGCTGTGATGTATATTATTGTACTTTTCTTGTGTGTTACAGTATTTTTCTTTTGTGTTACTGTACTGTACTCTTTTGTTCTATAATTATTATGAGGTACTTTTCTAGCCACTTCTTTTCCATCACTCGTTCAATCACAATTTTGACATATTCATTCATATAACACTGATCAACAACCAAAATGCTTCCCAGACTAGAGTAGCAATTTACAACTGATTATGAATATCATGGTTAAAATTGGTTTCAGTATACACCTACGTGTCACAACAGGTTTCAACAGGCTTTCAGCAGTGTGTTTCTTACCACACACTGTCTCACTGCCTGTCATTATTGTTCCAGCAGTCATAGAAGGTGGTTTATATTTTGAGGTGAAAGTTAGGTGATTTTCATAGCTTGCTTGTTATGTGAGTGGGACAGTCGTGCAAGAGGCTCCCACTGGTCACCCCGTCAATCATTGTTATGTGAGTGGGACAGTCGTGCAAGAGGCTCCCACTGGTCACCCCGTCAATCATTGTTATGTGAGTGGGACAGTCGTGCAAGAGGCTCCCACTGGTCACCCCGTCAATCATTGTTATGTGAGTGGGACAGTCGTGCAAGAGGTTCCCACTAATGGGTCACCCCGTTAATCATTGTTATGTGAGTGGGACAGTCGTGCAAGAGGCTCCCACTGGTCACCCCGTCAATCATTGTTATGTGAGTGGGACAGTCGTGCAAGAGGCTCCCACTGGTCACCCCGTCAATCATTGTTATGTGAGTGGGACAGTCGTGCAAGAGGTTCCCACTAATGGGTCACCCCGTTAATCATTGTTATGTGAGTGTGACAGCCGTGCAAGAGGTTCTCACTGGTCACCTTGTCAATCACTGGAGCCTGGGATGAAAAATGTTCAACATCCACCTCTCATTGAACCAAACAAAATTTTGCTACCACAACTACACATAAAACTGGAAGGCAACTGTGAAGAATTGGTGGAAAACCTCATCATGGTTTACAAGAACATGGGATGTAACATGTCACTTAAATCCACTTTTTGAACTCACACTTAGACTTTTTTCCAACGAACTGTGGAAAATGGTACCAGGGCAAGAGATGATTCTTCAGCCCACTATAAGCGTCAAGCAAAAAGGCAGAGATTAGGTACGGATTAGAGTTTAGAACATACTGACACATATTGTACGTTATAATAAAATAATCAAGGTGACATCTGGATTCATAACATGAAAATACCTAAGAATTGACTAATCTCATTTAAAAAGCATACAACTTTTCAAAAATTGTTGACCAGTGTAATTAGCATAGGCGAGGTCATCACCTCACCTATAGTGAGGTGTTCTCATAGTCAGGTGTGGTCATAGACAGGTGTGGTAATAGTCAGGTGTGGTTCATGTTTCCAGGTCTCCATCCGTGGAACCCCGGATGTCAACCCTTCCACAGTCGTTTTGGTGCTTTCCCTTGTTCCGTGTGTCCAGAAGTCCATCTGTGTCTCCGCAGATGAACTCCCAGGTGTGGATCATGGTGAAGTGTGGTCATAGTGAGGTTTGGTTGTTGTGAGATATGGTTGTAGTGATGTGAGTTGTGGTCATAGGTGTGGTTTAATGTTTCCAGGTCTCCATCCGTGGGCCCCCGGATGTCAACCCTTCCACACTTCCCACTCCCGGTTATTTTGATGCTTTCCCTAGTTGCGTGTGTCTACAAGTCCATCTGTGTCCCCTCAGATGAACTCCCTTCCTCACTTTCCCGGGTGGTTGGGTGGGTGGTTGGGTGGTTGGGTGGGTGGTTGGGTGGTTTGGTGGGAGGGTGTTTGGGCGGGTTCTTGGTTTTGGGTGGGCGTGTGTGTGTGCGTTGTGTGCGTGTGTGTTGGCCCCTCCCCAGTGAACTTGTTGGATGGTAACCTGGTCTTCTCTAGCTGATCTACTGCCGAGACTGTCTAGGTGGGTGGAATTATAGGAGGGGACACACAGAAAACTGCGTCCTGTAATTACACCCACCAAGACAGCCTGGAACAGTAGACCAGATAGACGAGGCCAAACTCTCATCCAACTCGGCCACCAAGGTGAGGTTACTTAGTGAAAATCTCAGACTTCTATTTATCTTTCATTATGTGTTCAAGTTAATTTTTATTTTGTTTTCACTTACGGAGTTGTATATGTGTATTTCTAAAAGTTTTACTGTGTATAAATGTGAGTCCGTGTGTGACTCTGTCTTCCCACTAGTAAATCTGTTACAAAAAATTTATCAGCTTTTTTTTTTTGTTGCAACTCGTCATTTTCAAGACACTGAAACGTCCACAAGTAAATATGAAAGTTCACAAGTACATTCACACAGACACACACATGCACATATTATTATCATAATAAAGAAGAAGAGCTAAACCACAAGAGTCATACAGCGCATCACAGGTGGAAAGAAACACGTCGAATGTTTCTACTCTGGCTGGGAATATAACCCAGGCCCTCTATTGTACTACTGTAACTTCACAGGTACTTATTAAAGGCTTATCTTATTGGACTGGCCTCGATGTCTGCTGTTAGAAATCACCTAAAGATGACTTAAAATATCCATCCATTAAAATAAGAAAAACATCAACGCTTAAAGAAGTCTTTCTCAATGGCTTACAATCATACCAAGCTGTGGTCGTAGAAAGCGGACATCTGACTTATACTCTGCTCAAGTCCTCACGTCCAATCACAGCATTTAAGTTCGCTGTGTTTCTGTTCATACCTAAGATTTTAAAGAATTACTAGAACAAACTTTAAAAGTCTTCTAGGAAGAGAACTTTGTTAGGAAATTACCACAGAAGCGATTTTCAGCGTCTGCCACAGAATAAAGTTACGAGCAACTGAACCAAGTATTAAAGACATCTGGTAAAGTGACGGGACTAACAGAAAATTGAGTATCCCTTGTTAAATGGTCCCTTTGTGGGGCCAATGGTAAGCCAGTTGCTCCAGGACTTCAGGGGAGATTACAAAGACCAGGAATAAGATTTCTTTCATCACGATGAGGCAGCGCTGTTTGATTCTACATAGAGGATGCTCCTACCTACCTGGAGGGTGTTCTAACCTGCCTGAAGGGTGACCCAACCTACCTGGAGGGTTCTCCTACCTACCTGAAGGGTTCTCCTACCTACCTGGAGGGTTCTCCTACCTAAATGGAGGGTTCTCCTACCTAAATGGAGGGTTCTACCTAAATGGAGGGTTCTACCTAAATGGAGGGTTCTCCTACCTACCTGGAGGGAGCGCCTACCTACCTGGAGGGAGCGCCTACCTACCTGGAGGGAGCGCCTACCTACCTGGGGGGTGCTCCAACCTACCTGGAGGGTGCTCCAACCTACCTGGAGGGTGCTCCAACCTACCTGGAGGGTGCTCCAACCTACCTGGAGGGTGCTCCAACCTACCTGGAGGGTGCTCCAACCTACCTGGAGGGTGCTCCTACCTAGCTTAGGGTGTGTAGAAGAGAGGGAGACTACTTCCCGGTAAAAGTAGGTCTTAGACAGGGATGTGTAATGTCACCATGGTTGTTTAATATATTTATAGATGGAGTTGTAAAAGAAGTAATTGGTAGGGTGTTGGTGAGAGGGGTGGGATTAAATTATGGGAAATCAAATACGAAATGGGAGTTGACACAGTTACTTTTAGCTGATGATACTGTGCGTATGGGAGATTCTAAAGAAAAGTTGCAAAGGTTAGTGGAGGGTATGCAAAGGTAGAAAGTTGAAAGTGAACATAGATAAGAATAAGGTGATGAGGGTATCAAACGATTTAGATAAAGAAAAATTAGATATCACATTGGAGAAAGGGAGTATTTGAAGAAGTAAATGTTTTCAGATATTTGTGAGTTGACTTGTCAGCGGATGGTTTATGAAGGATGACGTTATCCATGGAATTGATGAAGGAAAAAAGGTGAGTGATTCTTTGAGGTATCTGTGGAGACAAGAAAAAAACGTTATCCATGGAGGCAAAGAAGGGAATGTACCAAAGAATAGTGGTACCAATTCTCTTATATGGATGTGAAGCTTGGGTTGCAAACGGTGCGGCGAAGAGGCGTCTGGAGGCAGTGCAGATGTCTTGCCTAAGGTGTGGTGTAAATATTATACAGAGAATTCGGAGTGTGGAAATTAGGAGGTGTGGAGTTACTAAAAGTATTATTCAGAGGGATGAAGAAGGGTTATTGAGGTGGTTTGGTCATTTAGAAAGAATAGATCAAAGTAGAATAACTTGGAGAGCGTATAAATCTGGATGGGAAGGAAGGTGGGGTAGGGGTCGTCCTCGAAGAGGTTGGCGGGAGGGGGTAAAGGAGGTTTTGTTGGCGAGGGGCTTGGACTTCCAGCAACTATGTGTGAGCGTGTTAGATAGGAGTGAATGGAGACGAATGATTTTTGGGGCCTGACGAGCTGTTGGAGTGTGAGCGGGGTAATATTTTGTGAAGGGATTCACGGAAACCGGTTATTTTTATGTAGTCGGACTTGAGTCCTGGAAATGGAAAGTACAATGCCTGCACTTTAAAGGAGGGGTTTGGGATATTGGCAGTTTGGAGGGGCATCTAAACTGTCGTATCTGAGCACCTCTGCAAACACAGTGATTATGTATGAGTGAGATAATAGTGTTGAATGATGATGAAAGTATTTTCTTTATGGGGATTTTCTTTCTTTTTGGGTCGCCCTGCCTCGGTGGGAGACGACCGACATGTTGAAAAAAAAAATTAAGTGTATGTGTGTTATTTCATATCTATGTATATACGTGTGTATATGTTTTACAAACTGGAATAACGATCTTACTGTTGTTTTAGGCTACCATAACTGGAAGTACAAATACTCTTACTTTTTTTTTTATTATTATATTTCCAAACGCTAACTGTAATCAATTGGCTGAAAAATTTATTTTCATAGTTTAGAAGAACAATGTGTGTTTCCCTGTGGAAATGACGTCGTAGTATTTTTTAGATTTATCACTAGTTAGAATGAAAGAAATAACCTAATTGGTGCTAAAATGTTCAGGGAGGCCCATTCAGATCCATGGACAGAAGCCCTCCAAACTTTCCGCAGCACTCGTGAACAACCCTCCAGATGGATCGAACAAATTGGAACCGACATCCGCATGAACAAGATACATGATCTGTGTTAAGTAAGGCATCAGCGGCACCTCTCCGCTCCATGGGATATTACCCCATTCCAAACTACCATTCCTCCATTTCCCCCCAAAATACTTCTTCAATCACACCCAAAGCTTCGCCTTGAAGTCAAACATGATGCCTTAAGGTGTATTGATAACTTAGTCATTCAGCACACTCTTACACAAATTATATTCGTTGATGGTTCTGTTCACCAGTCCACTGGTGCAGCTGGTAGTGCTGCTGTTGCCATACAGAGTGATGGCTCTCATAAAGAAATTGGAGCACGCATCAATAACTGGGCCTCTACCTTTCAAACAGAACTGTTTGCCATACTCCTTGCACTCAAATGCGTCCATGTATCTAAGGTTGACACTTTAATTGTAACTGATTCTCTGTCATCCATAAATGCTCTCAACTCATTAAGTATAAATTGTGGCATGCTTGTGTCAGAAGCCAGACACAGGTATGGTAGGATTGTGGACAGTGGAGTCAGAGTGCACATGCTGTGGATTCCATCTCACATTGGTCTTCAGATGTATGACAGAACTGATGAACTGGCGAAGCTGTATGCTTTCAAAGAGTGGGTAGATTAAAATCTTGGCTCGCCAGTTAGCAGTTTGAGAACAATAATACGAAAAGAACTTCAACTGAATTTTACTGACTTAAGACTCTGGGAGATTGACACAATTCAGTCCATCTATCATAATTCTATCATGCAGGAGGAGCCACATGTCTATGGTGCATCCAACAAAATAAGCAGACTCTTGGATGTAACTACCACCCGGTTCCGGCTGGGTTACAAGTATCTTTGGCAGGTTAAATCACCACCACCAGATGTAGACCAAACGAAACATCTCACCCTGCGTCATTATGTACTGGAGTGTGATTAAATTAATGAATTCAGAGACAACTCGCTCAGTAATGTTCAAGATATGTCAAAATATTTTATCCACAGTGGTATATTACAGACCATTCTGGAAAAATACTCTGATATGCACTCTGTAAATAAAGCATTACCACGTGTGTGTGTACTCACCTAGTTGAGGTTGCGGGGGTCGAGTCCGAGCTCCTGGCCCCGCCTCTTCACTGATCGCTACTAGGTCACTCTCTCTGAACCGTGAGCTTTATCATACCTCTGCTTAAATCTATGTATGGATCCTGCCTCCACTACATCGCTTCCCAAACTATTCCACTTACTGACTACTCTGTGGCTGAAGAAATACTTCCTAACATCCCTGTGATTCATCTGTGTCTTCAGCTTCCAACTGTGTCCCCTTGTTACTGTGTCCAATCTCTGGAACATCCTGTCTTTGTCCACCTTGTCAATTCCTCTCAGTATTTTGTATGTCGTTATCATGTCCCCCCCCTATCTCTCCTGTCCTCCAGTGTCGTCAGGTTGATTTCCTTTAACCTCTCCTCGTAGGACATACCTCTTAGCTCTGGGACTAGTCTTGTTGCAAACCTTTGCACTTTCTCTAGTTTCTTCACGTGCTTGGCTAGGTGTGGGTTCCAAACTGGTGCCGCATACTCCAATATGGGCCTAACGTACACGGTGTACAGGGTCCTGAATGATTCCTTATTAAGATGTCGGAATGCTGTTCTGAGGTTTGCTAGGCGCCCATATGCTGCAGCAGTTATTTGGTTGATGTGCGCTTCAGGAGATGTGCCTGGTGTTATACTCACCCCAAGATCTTTTTCCTTGAGTGAGGTTTGTAGTCTCTGGCCCCCTAGACTGTACTCCGTCTGCGGTCTTCTTTGCCCTTCCCCAATCTTCATGACTTTGCACTTGGTGGGATTGAACTCCAGGAGCCAATTGCTGGACCAGGTCTGCAGCCTGTCCAGATCCCTTTGTAGTTCTGCCTGGTCTTCGATCGAGTGAATTCTTCTCATCAACTTCACGTCATCTGCAAACAGGGACACCTCAGAGTCTATTCCTTCCGTCATGTCGTTCACAAATACCAGAAACAGCACTGGTCCTAGGACTGACCCCTGCGGGACCCCGCTGGTCACAGGTGCCCACTCTGACACCTCGCCACGTACCATGACTCGGTGCTGTCTTCCTGACAAGTATTCCCTGATCCATTGTAGTGCCTTCCCTGTTATCCCTGCTTGGTCCTCCAGTTTTTGCACCAATCTCTTGTGTGGAACTGTGTCAAGCGCCTTCTTGCAGTCCAAGAAAATGGAATCCACCCACCCCTCTCTCTCTTGTTTTACTACTGTCACCATGTCATAGAACTCCAGTAGGTTTGTGACACAGGATGTCCCGTCCCTGAAACCATGTTGGCTGCTGTTGATGAGATCGTTCCTTTCTAGGTGTTCCACCACTCTTCTCCTGATAATCTTCTCCATGATTTTGCATACTATACATGTCAGCGACACTGGTCTGTAGTTTAATGCTTCATGTCTGTCTCCTTTTTTAAAGATTGGGACCACATTTGCTGTCTTCCATGCCTCAGGCAATCTCCCTGTTTCTATAGATGTATTGAATATTGTTGTTAGGGGTACACATAGCGCCTCTGCTCCCTCTCTCAATACCCATGGAGAGATGTTATCTGGCCCCATTGCCTTTGAGGTATCTAGCTCACTCAGAAGCCTCAGAAGCCTCACTTTGTGTGTGTGTGTGTGTGTGTGTGTGTGTGTGTGTGTGTGTGTGTGTGTGTGTGTGTGTGTGTGTGTGTGTGTGTGTGTGTGTGTGTGTGTGTGTGTGTCCCAACAATTAATATTTGCACTGAAAACTCATTACAG
>NW_027196034.1:0-113757 GCF_038502225.1 Cherax quadricarinatus | reverse complement strand
CAGTGGAGATGTCATGTCTGAGGGCAATGTGTGGTGTGAATATAATGCAGAGAATTCGTAGTTTGGAAGTTAGGAGGAGGTGCGGGATTACCAAAACTGTTGTCCAGAGGGCTGAGGAAGGGTTGTTGAGGTAGTTCGGACATGTAGAGAGAATGGAGCGAAACAGAATGACTTCAAGAGTGTATCAGTCTGCAGTGGAAGGAAGGCGGGGTAGGGGTCGGCCTAGGAAAGGTTGGAGGGAGGGGGTAAAGGAAGTTTTGTGTGCGAGGGGCTTTGACTTCCAGCAGGCATGCGTGAGCGTGTTTGATAGGAGTGAATGGAGACAAATGGTTTTTAATACTTGACGTGCTGTTGGAGTGTGAGCAAAGTAACATTTATGAAGGGGTTCTTGGAAACCGGCAGGCCGGACTTGAGTCCTGGAGATGGGAAGTACAGTGCCTGCACTCTGAAGGAGGGGTGTTAATGTTGCAGTTTAAAAACTGTACTGTAAAGCACCCTTCTGGCAAGACAGTGATGGAGTGAATGATGGTGAAAGTTTTTCTTTTTCGGGCCACCCTGCGTTTGTGGGAATCGGCCAGTGTGATAATAATAAAAAATAATATATATATATATATATATATATATATATATATATATATATATATATATATATATATATATATATATATATATATATATATATATATATATATTATGCATATATATATATGTATATATATATATATATATATATATATATATATATATATATATATATATATATATATATTATTAAATTCTTCCTAAATTCTATTAATTATAAATGGATCTAATATATATAAACCAAAGGAAATATTCATATTATTGTCAAAAGTGCAAAACTCTCCATCGTTCTCCTTAGCTCTTCCATCCATGCTTCGTCTCCAGGCCTATCTTTCTCTGTATTGCTAAGTCTTCTACCTCCCCTCTGGTGATTCCGTTATTTTTGCTAATACACTAGTTATTGTAGTATGTGTGCTTACCTGGAGTTTACGTGGAAAGGGTTTCGGGGGTCAACGCCCCCGCGGCTCGGTCTGAGACCAGGTCTCACAGTGGATCAGGGATTGACAAACCATGTTTGTTTTATGTCTGTTAGAGTGCATTTGTTCATTGTATGTGTGTATTAGAGTGCACGTGTATATGTACTCACCTATTTGTACTCAACTATTTGTGGTTGCAGGGGTCGAGACTCAGCTCCTGGCCCCGCCTTTTCGCTGATCGTTACTAGGTCCTCTCTCTCCCTGCTCCATGAGGTTTATCATACCTCGTCTAAAAGCTATGTATGGTTCCTGCCTCCACTACCTTGCCAGACTATTCCACTTCCTGACAACTCTATGACTGAAGAAATACTTCCTAACATCCCTGTCACTCATCTGAGTATTCAGCTTCCAATTGCGAACCCTTTTTGCTCTGCTCCATCTCTGAGTCCATCTCTCTCTCTCTCTCTCTCTCTCTCTCTCTCTCTCTCTCTCTCTCTCTCTCTCTCTCTCTCTCTCTCTCTCTCTCTCTCTCTCTCTCTCCCATGTCCACCAATGTGTTAGGTCGATTTCCCTTAGCCTCTCCTTGTACGACAAGCCCCTTAGCCCCAGGACTAGTCTCGTTGCAAACTCTTCCAGTTTCTCTAATTTCTTGACGTGCTTGAGTTTGGGTGTGTGGTCGGGTGTGGGTGTGTGGTCGGGTGTGGGTGTGTGGTCGGGTGTGAGTATGTGTGGTCAGGTGTGGGTGTGTGGTCGGGTGTGAGTATGTGTGGTCAGGTGTGGGTGTGTGGTCGGGTGAGGGTGTGAGAGTGGTAGTAAAAGAGTGAGTGAGGGAGAGTGTGAGGGAGAGTGTGAGTGAGGGAGAGTGTGAGGGAGGGAGTGTGTGAGTGAGGAGTGAGTGAGGGAGAGTGTGAGTGAGGGAGAGTGTAAGTGATAAAAAGTGTGAGTGAGGGAGAGTGTGAGTTTAGGAGAATGTACTAACCTAATTGTGGTAGAAGGGGTCGAGACTCAGCTCCTGGATCCGCCTCTTCACTGACGGCTACTAGGTCCTCTCTCTCCCTGCTTCATGAGCTTTATCATACCTCATCTTAAAGCTATGTATAGTTCCTGCCGCCACTACATCGATTGCCATATTATTTCAATTCCTAACTACTCTATGACTGAAGAAATACTTCCTAACATCCCTTTGACTCATCTGAGTCTTGAGCTTCCAATTGTGACCCCTTGTTTCTGTGTCCCATCTCTGAAACATCCTGTCTCTGTCCACCTTGTCTATTCCACGCAGTATTTTGTATGTTTTTATGATGTCTCCCCTGACCCTCCTGAGGACAGAAGGGTCAGGGTAGAGCTAGTAGCCGTCAGTGAAGAGGCGGATCCAGGAGCTAAGTCTCGACCCCTGCACTTACACTCTCCCTCACTCACTCCTCACTCACACACTTCCTCACTCACACTCTCCTTCACTCACACTCTCCCTCATTCACACTCTCCCTCACTCACACTCCTGTCGTCAGGCCGATTTCCCTTAACCTTTCTTTATAGGACATTACCCTTAGCTCTGGAATTAACCTTGTTGCAAACCGTTGCACTTTCTCTAGTTTCTTGACGTGTTTGACCAGGTGTGGATTCCAATCTGGTGCTGCGTACACAGTGTATAAAGTCTTGAACGATTCCTTACTGAGGTACCGGAACGCTATTCTCAGGTTTGCCAAGCGCCCATATGCTGCAGCAGTTATCTGGTTAATGTGTGCTTCTGGCGATGTACTTGGTATCATACTCACTCCTAGGTCTTTCTCCTTAAGTGAGGTTTGCAGTCTTTGACCTCCAAGCCTATACTCTGACTGCGGTCTTCTTTGCCCTCCTCCGATCTTCATGACTTTGCATTTGGCGGGGTTAAATTCTAAAAGCCAGTTTCTGGACCACGCATCCAGCCTGTCCAGGTCTCTTTGTAAACCTGTCTGGTCCGCGTCTGATTTAATTCTCCTCATTAACTTCTCATCAACTGCAAACAGGGACAATTCTGAGTCTATCCCCTCCGTCATGTCGTTCACATATACCCCTGTGGGAGTGGGAGTGTGAGTGAGGGAGTGTGAGTGAAAGAGTGTGTGAGTGTTAGTGAGGGAGAGTGTGAGTGAGGGTGACGGAGAGTGTGAGTGTGAGTGAGGGAGACAGTAAATGTGAGTGAGGGAGAGTGAGAGTGTGAGTGAGGGAGAATGTGAGTGAAGGAGAGTGTGAGTAAGGAAGAGAGTAAATGTAAGTGATGGAGAGTGTGAGTGAGGGAGAGTGTGTGAGAAGTAGAGTGTGAGTGTGAGTATTGGAGAGTGTGAGTGAGGGAGAGTCTGAGTGTGAGTGAGGGAGAGTATGAGTGAGGGGTAGTGTGAGTGTGAGTGTGATTGAAAGAGTGAATGAGGGAGAGTGTGAGTGAGGGAGAGTGAGAGTGAGGGAGAGTGTGAGTGAGGGAGAGTGAGAGTGAGGGAGAGTGTGTGAGTGAGGGAGAGTGTGAGTGTGAATGAGAGAGAATGTGTGTGAGAGTGTGAGTGAGGAAGAGTGTGAGTGTGACTGAGGGATAGTGTGAGTATGATTGAGAGAGTGAGTGATGAAGATTGTGAGTGAGGGAGAGTATAGGTGAGAGTGAGTGTGAGTAAAGGAGAGTGTGAGTGAGGGAGTGTGTTAGTGAGGGAGACTGTGAGTGGGGGAGAGTGTGAGTGAGCGAGTGTGAGTGGGGGAGAGTGTGAGTGAGGGGGAGAGTGTGAGTGAGGGGGAGAGTGTGAGTGAGGGGGAGAGTGTGAGTGAGGGGGAGAGTGTGAGTGAGGGGGAGAGTGTGAGTGAGGGGGAGTGTGAGTGAGGGAGAGTGTGAGTGAGGTATAATGTGTGAGTGAGGGAGTGTGTGAGTGAGGGAGTGTGTGAGTGAGGGAGAGTGTTCGTGAGGGAGAGTGTGAGTGAGGGAGAGTGTGAGTGAGGGAGAGTGTGAGTGAGGGAGAATGTGAGTGAAGGAGAGTGTGAGTGAGGGAGAGTGTGAGTGAGGTAGAGTGTGAGTGAGGGAGTGTGAGTGAGGGGTGGTGTGAGTGAGGTAGAGTGTGAGTGAGGGAGAGTGTGAGTGAGGTAGAGTGTGAATGAGGGAGAGTGTGAGTGAGATAGAGTGTGAGTGAGGGAGAGTGTGAGTGAGGGAGAGTGTGCGTGAGGGAGACTGTGAGTGAGGGAGAGAGTGAGTGAGGGAGAGTGTGAGTGAGGGAGAATGCAAGTGAGGGAGAGTGTGAGTGAGGGAGAGTGTGAGTGAGGGAGAGTGTGAGTGAGGGAGTGTGAGTGAGGGGTGGTGTGAGTGAGATAGAGTGTGAGTGAGGGAGAGTGTGAGTGAGGCAGAGTGAGAGTGAGGGAGAGTGTGAGTGAGGTAGAGTGTGAGTGAGGGAGAGTGTGAGTGAGGGAGAGTGTGAGTGAGGGAGAGTGTTAGTGAGGTAGAGTGTGAGTGAGGTAGAGTGTGAGTGAGGGAGAGTGTGAGTGAGGTAGAGTGTGAGTGAGGGAGAGTGTGAGTGAGGTAGAGTGTGAGTGAGGAAGAGTGTGAGTGAGGGAGAGTGTGAGTGAGGGAGAGTGTAAGTGAGGTAGAGTGTGAGTGAGGTAGAGTGTGAGGGAGAGTGTGAATGAGGTAGAATGTGAGTGAGGGGGAGTGTGAGTGAGGGAGAGTGTGAGAGTGAGTGAGGGAGAGTGTGAGTGTGAGTGAGGGAGTGTGTGAATGAGGGAGTGTGTGAGTGAAGGAGAGTGTGAGTGAGGGAGAGTGTGAGTGAGAAAGATTGTGAGTGACGGAGATTGTGAGTTTGAGTGAGGGAGAATGTGAATGTGAGTGAGGGAGAGTGTGAGTGTGAGTGAGGGAGAGTGTGAGTGTGAGTGAGGGAGAGTGTGAGTGTGAGTGAGGAATAGTGTGAGTGAGGAAAAGAATGAGTGTGAGTGAGGGAGAGTGTGAGGGAGAGTGTGAGGGAGAGTGTGAGTGTGAGTGAGGTAGAGTGTGAGTGTGAGTGAGGGAGAATGAGGGAGAGTGTGAATGTGAGTGAGGAAGAGTGTGAGTGTGAGTGAGGGAAAGAGTGAGTGTGAGTGAGGGAGAGTGTGAGTGAGAGAGAGTGTGAGTGTGAGTGAGGTAGAGTGTGTGAGAGAGGGAGAGTGTGAGGGAGGGAGAGTGTGAGTGAGAAAGAGTGTGAGAGACGGAGATTGTGAGTTTGAGTGAGGGAGAATGTGAGTGTGATTGACGGAGAGTGTGAGTGTGAGTGAGGGAGAGTGTGAGTGAGGGAGAGTGTGAGTGTGAGTGAGGAAGAGTGTGAGTGAGGGAAAGAATGAGTGTGAGTGAGGGAGAGTGTGAGTGTGAGGTAGAGTGTGAGTGTGAGTGAGGGAGAGTGTGAGTGAGGGAGAATGTGAGTGTGAGTGAGAGAGAGTGTGAGTGAGGAAAAGTGTGAGTGTGAGTGAGGGAAAGAGTGAGTGTGAATGAGGGAGAGTGTGAGTGAGAGAGAGTGTGAGTGTGAGTGAGGTAGAGTGTGTGAGTGAGGGAGAGTGTGGGGGAGGGAGAGTGTGAGTGAGAAAGATTGTAAGTGACGGAGATTGTGAGTTTGAGTGAGGGAGAATGTGAGTGTGAGTGAGGGAGAGTGTGAGTGTGAGTGAGCGAAAGAGTGAGTGTGAGTGAGGGAGAGTGTGAATGCGAGTGAGGGAAAGAATGAGTGTGAGTGAGGGAGAGTGTGAGTGTGAGTGAGGAAGAGTGTGAGTGTGAGTGAGGGAAAGAATGAGTGTGAGTGAGGGAGAGTGTGAGTGAGGGAGAGTGTGAGTGTGAGTGAGGGAGAGTGTGAGTGAGGGAGAATGTGAGCGTGAGTGAGGGAGAGTGTGAGTGTGAGTGAGGAAGAGTGTGAGTGTGAGTGAGGGAAAGAGTGAGTGTGAATGAGGGAGAGTGTGAGTGAGAGAGAGTGTGAGTGTGAGTGAGGTAGAGTGTGTGAGTGAGGGAGAGTGTGGGGGAGGGAGAGTGTGAGTGAGAAAGATTGTGAGTGACGGAGATTGTGAGTTTGAGTGAGGGAGAATGTGAGTGTGAGTGAGGGAGAGTGTGAGTGTGAGTGAGCGAAAGAGTGAGTGTGAGTGAGGGAGAGTGTGAGTGCGAGTGAGAGAGTGTGTGAGTGAGGGAGAGCGTGGGGGAGGGAGAGTATGAGTGAGGAAGAGAGTGAGTGTGAGTGAGGGAGAGTGTGAGTGTGAGTGAGGGAAAGAGTGAGTGTGAGTGAGGGAAAGGGTGAGTGTGAGTGAGGGAGAGTGTGAGTGAGGGAAAGGGTGAGTGTGAGTGAGGCAGAGTGTGAGTGTGAGTGAGGGAGAGTGTGAGTGTGAGTGAGGGAAAGGGTGAGTGTGAGTGAGGCAGAGTGTGAGTGTGAGTGAGGGAGAGTGTGAGTGTGAGTGAGGGAGAGTGTGAGTGTGAGTGAGGGAAAGGGTGAGTGTGAGTGAGGGAGAGTGTGAGTGCGAGTAAGGGAGAGTGTGAGTGTGAGTGAAGGAGAATGTGAGTGTGTGTGAGGGAGAGTGTGAGTGAGTAAGAGAGTGTGAGTGAGAGTGTGAGTGAGGGAAAGGGTGAGTGTGAGTGAAGGAGAGTGTGAGTGTGAGTGAGGGAGAGTGTGTGAGAGAGAGTGTGAGTTTGAGTGAGAGAGAATGTGAGTGTGAGTGAGGGAGAGTGTGAGTGTGAGTGAGGGAGAGAGCGAGTGTGAGTGAGGGAGAATGTGAGTGTGAGTGAGGGAGAGTGTGAATGCGAGTGTGAGTGAGGGAGAGTGTGAGTAAGGAAGAGTGTGAGTGTGATTGAGGGAGAGAGTGTGAGGGAGAGAGAATGTGAGTGTGAGTGAGGGAGAGAGTGAGTGTGAGGGAGAGAGTGAGTGTGAATGAGAAAGTGTGTGAGTGTGAGTGAGGGAGAGAGATTGAGTGTGAGTGAGGGAGAGAGTGAGTGTGAGGAAGTGTGAGTGTGAATGAGGGAGAATGGGTGAGGGAGAGTTTATGTGAGAGAGGGAGAGTACTCACCTAATAGTACTCACCTCATTGTGGTTGCAGGGGTCGATACTCAGCTCCTGGCCTCGCCTCTTCACTGACCGCTACTGGGTCCTCCCTCTCCCTACTCCATGAGGTTTATCATACCTCATCTTAAAGCTATGTATAGTTCCTGCCTCTACTACATCGCTTGCCAGACTATTCCACTTCCTAACTACTCTGTGACTGAAGAAATACTTCCTAACATCCCTTTGACTCATCTGAGTCTTCAGCTTCCGATTGTGACCCCTTGTTTCTGTGTCCCATCTCTGGAACATCCTGTCTCTGTCCACCTTGTCTATTCCACGTTGTATTTTGTATGTCGTTATCATGTTTTTTCTGACCCTCCTGTCCTCCAGTGTCGTCAGGCCGATTTCCCTTAATCTTTTTTCATAGGACATTCTCCTGAACTCCGGAACTAGCCTTGTTGCAAACCTTTGCACTTTCTCTAATTTTTTGACATGTTTGATCAGGTGTGGGTTCCAAACTGGTGCTGCGTACTCCAGTATGAGCCTAACGTACACTGTGTATAAAGTCTTGAACGATTCCTTACTGAGGTACCGGAACGCTATTCTCACGTTTGCCAGGAGCCCATATGCCGCAGCAGTTATCAGGTTGATGTGTGCTTCCGGAGACATGCTCGGTATTATACTCACCCCAAGATTTTTTTCCTTGCGTGAGATTTGCAGTCTTTGGCCACCTAGATTATACTCTGTCTGCGGTCTTCTTTGCCCTTCATCGGTCTTCGTGGCTTTGCATTTGGCGGGGTTAAATTCGAACAGCCAGTTGCAGGACCACATGTCCAGCCTGTCCAGGTCTCTTTGTAGTCCTGCCTGATCGTATTCTGATTTAATTCTCCTCATTAACTACATATCATCTGCAAACAGGGACATTTCTGAGTCTATCCTTCCAGTCATGTCATTCACATATACCAAAAACAGCACAGGTCCTATGACTGACCCCTGTGGAACTCCCCTCGTCACAGGGGCCCATTGTGATACCTCATCTCCCACTATGACTCGTCGTTGCCTCCCTGTCAGGTATTTTCTGATCCATTGCAGTACCCTTCCTGTTATACGTGCCTGATCCACTAGCTTCTGCACTGATCACTTGTAAGGAACTATGTCGAAGGCCTTCCTGCAGTCCAAGAAAATGCAATCAACCCACACTTCTCTCTCGTGTCATACCTCTGTTACCTCATCATAGAACTCCAGTAGGTTTGTGACACAGGATTCGCCTTCCATAAATCCGTGCTGGTTGGCGTTGATACTCTTGTTCCGTTCCAGGTGCTCCTCCACTCTCCTCCTGATAAACTTCTCCATGACTTTGCATACTATACACGTCAGTGACACTGATCTATAGTTTAGTGGCTCTTTTCTGTCTCATTTTTTAAATATGGTACTACATTAGCCGTCTTCCATACTTCAGGTTTCAAGGGATGTGTTGAAGATTGTAGTTAGTGGCACACACAGTATTTCTGCTCCCTCTCTAAGAACCTATGGGGAGATGTTGTCTGGTCTCATTGCCTTTGAGGTATCAAAGTCCCTTAGCAGCTTCTTCACCTCCTCCTCAGTTGTGTGTATGTATTCCAACACTTGTTGGTATATTCCTTGTTTGTATACCCCTTTGTTCTGTCCACCCAGAGGCCTTCCTGTCTCCACCGTAAATACTTCCTTAAATCTCATGTTGAGCTCCTCGTATACCTCTTGATCGTTTCTGGTGAATTCCCCACCTTCTTTCCTCAGCCTTATCACCTGGCCTTTTACTGTTGTCTTCCTCCTAATGTGGCTATACAGCAGTTTCGGGTCAGACTTGAGTTTCGATGTTATGTCGTTTTCATACTATCGCTGGGCCTCCCTCCTTATCTGTGCATACTCGTTTCTGGTTCTCCGACTAATCTCTTTGTTTTCCTGGGTCCTTTGCTTCCTGTACCTTTTCCATTCTCTGGTGCACTTAGTTTTTACCTATCTACACCTTTGGGTAAACCAAGGACTTGTTTTGGTCTTCCCATCATTTGTATTGCCCTTGGGAATAAGCTTTACCTCTGCCTCCTTGCATTTTGTTGTTATGTATTCCATCATTTCATTTACTGACTTTCCTTCCTCACTGAACCTCCTGCAGTAAATTCCTCATATCTGTGTATTCCTCCCTTTTATATTTTGATTTTTCCCATTCAACTCCCGTTTCCCTCTCCACCTGCAACTTTATGATCCCCATGTGGCTCCAGGTTTTCCTATTTGATCTCCCTGTGGTTGAAATCACCCATAACCAGTAATTTTGCTCTGCTCAAGTGAGCTCTTCTTTGAACCTCAGCCAATGTGTCCACCATTGCTCTGTTGCTCTCTTCATATTCCTCTCCTTGCCTCCTGTAGTTCTGTAGTGGATTATACATTACTGCAATGACTACCTTATGTTCCTAGAGAGAAGTGTACTTACTATGTAATCCCTTCCTCCAATTTCGTCCATGCCTTCCATTTCCTAAAATCTTCATCGGTTTTTATGAGCAGTGCAACCCCTCCTTCACCTCTGCTGCTTCTATCTTTCCTCAGGATCTGATATCCTGGTGGGAAGATTGCGTCTGTTATTGTCTCAGTAAGTTCCGTTTCTGTGATTGCTATGATGTCTGGGGACTTCTCATTGATTCTTTCATGCCACTCTTCAAATTTATTCTCTGTTCCATCAGCGTTCGTGTACCAAACCTTCAACTTCTTTTTCTAAAACTGTGACCCTGGTAAAAGATTGGGGTTGGGGGATCGAAAGCTCTGGCGGGGGCCTATGGGGGGCTGTGGTGCAGGTGGGGGCAGAGTTCCCATAACGGGTTGCTGTAGGGGTGAGGTTTGTGGTGTGGGGAGTGGGGACGGAGGGATCAGTGTGTGAGTGTCGGTTTAGATTGTACATTTGCCTTGGGTTTGTCACGGTTGGAGTCCTTCTGTGGGTGTTTCAGAAGGGTGTGCTTGCTTTTCCACCTGCATCTGGGTTCTTCTGCTCCTCTTTGTCATTTCCTCTCGTCCCTCCTTTCGTTTTTGTACTCTTTCAGTATCATCCTTTCCTCTTGTGTTCTGTCTCGATCGAGGTACACACTCTGGTACTCTTGTTTGTCTCTCAGTCGTACTTTCTCCTGCAGTATCATGGTTTGAGTTGATTCTGCATTGAAAATTACTTTGAGAGGCCATTTCTGTCCCTTGCAAACCACCCAATTCTCTGAAAATTTGCCACCTGGGTCATGTCGACCTCACCTATTGCTTTCATAATACCTATAATCACATTTTTCTCCTCCTGTTTCCTTTCATCGTAGGTTTCCCCTTCAACTTCCTGGAACCCATAGACAAAACCTGATCTTTCCCTTTCCTCTTCCCACTGTGTCTCCCATTGCATCCTCTGAGGTGTTTTAGTTCTTTCCATTGGAGCATTCCTTCCTTCAGTCCCTTCCCTGGCTGAGGCCCCTATGCTCAATGGACTGTCTTTCCTGCTCAGCTGTTCCTGGCCCCAGCAGGTGTCTATTAGAGTCTCTGCATTTGTCATTGCCTCTTCATTGTCTTCAGACCTCTCATATTTTCCTAGTGTGCTCCTCATCTTTGCCTTGGCCCCATGTGGGTCTGGTAGGGCCCTTGTATACAGTATAGCAACTTTGCTCCCTTCAGGCCACTTGTCTGTGCCTGATGCAGAAGTTCCTGATTTTATGTCTGTACTGTCATTTATCTCTTTTAGCTGTTTCAGTTTTCTTGGTTCCTCTTCTAAGCATTGTATCTTAGCTTTTGCTACTATGGCTTGTTGCTCCCACTTCCTGCTCTCTGCAGCTATCCTCTCCTCCATTTTCCTGCCAAGTTCATCTAGTTTCCTTCCCCAGTCTTCCTCCCTTTTTTTGAGCTCTGCCTCCCAATCTTCCCTCCCAGGTTCCTCCACCAGATCCCTGGTTCTTTGCCTTTTTGGGTAACCCGTTGTGCCCCAGAACAAGCCTGTGAACTTTTGACTGGGTGTTTGTGTTAGATGGGTATTCTGTGTATGTGAGTGTGTGTGTGTACTTACCTATATGTACTCACCTATACGTGGTTGCAGGGGTCGATTCATGGCTCCTGTCTCCACCTCTTCATTGGTCAAAACTAAGTCACTCTCTCACTGCTCCATGAGCTTTATCATACGTCTTCTTAAAGCTATGTATGGAATTTGCCTCCACTACTTTACTCTCCAGATTCCACTTCCTGACAACTCTAAGGCTAAAGAAATGCTTCCTAACATGCCTATGACTCATATGGGTTTTCAACTTTCAACTGTGGCCCCTTGTTCCTGTATCCCATCTTTGAAAAATTCGAGCCCTGTCTACCTTTTCAATTCCTCTTACTATTTTATATGTCGTTATCAAGTCCCCCTATCCCTACTATCCTCTAGTATCATCAGGTTGAGTTCCCTTAATCTCTTCTCGTAAGACATACCCTTCAGTTCCAGGACTAATCTTATTGCAAACTTTTGCACTTTCTCCAATTTCTTGACGTGTTTGACTAAGTGTGGGTTCCATATTAGTGCTGCATACTCCAGTATGGGCCTGACGTACACGGTGTTCAATGTCGTGAATGAATCCTTACTCAGATGTGGAAATGCTATTCCCTGGTTTGCCACACCCCTTATGGTGCAGCAGTTATTTCATTGATGTGTGCCTCAGGGGATATGTTCGTTATAATGCTTACCTCAAGATCTTTTTCTTTAAGTGACGTTTGCAGCCTTTGATCCCCTAACCTGTACTCTGCCTGCGGTCTTCTTTGTCCTTCCCCAGCCTTCATGACTTCGCACTTACTGGTGTTAAACTTCAGCAGCCATTTGTCGGATCAGTCTTGCAGTTTGTCCACATACGTTTGTAATCATAGCTGATCCTCACCAGCTTGTGTGTGTGTGTGTGTGCTTCCAAATTTGTTTCCGTACACGTGTACACTCATTCGCATGGCCTTCATACTCAATGGTTTAGGGACACACAGTTCGCCTGAGTGAGAGAAAGAGTATATAACCACTGGTTTAATGAGCGTATCAACTCGTATGTTATACTCTTCTACAAATCATCGTGAATTCTGGGTTTTTGATGCTTGGAAGACACGTCAAGGGTACATTTGTAAGCGTCCTCAAGAACCGGAATTAGGAGGTTAGAGGATTCAGGTATATAAGAGCACTGTTCAGGTGATCTTGTCAGACAGTGTGTAACATCCAGTGAACCTCCACATTTGCATTACTGGTGAGTATTGTACTGATCCTCTGCAGTTAACATAGGGAGTAGAGAAGACTCTCACGTTTCGTAGAGCAAGTGTTAAGTTAAACACCACTTCACTTTGTATAGATTTTTTTTTTGTATTGCCTGAGTCTTTTCAACATTGTTAGCTTTGTATTGTATGAATGCAAATAGAGTGAATGTAGGGATCCAGAGAGAGTGAGTGCAGGGATACAGAGAGAGTGAATGTAGGGATCCAGAGAGAGTGAATGTAGGGATCCAGAGAGAGTGAAGTAGGGATCCAGAGAGAGTGAGTGCAGGGATCCAGAGAGAGTGAATGTAGGGATCCAGAGATAGTGAATGTAGGGATCCAGAGAGAGATAATGTAGGGATCCAGAGAGAGTGAATGTAGGGATCCAGAGAGAGTGAGTGCAGGGATCCAGAGAGAGTGAATGTAGGGATCCAGATAGAGTGAATGTAAGGATGCAGAGAGAGAGTGAATGTAGGGATCCGGAGAGAGTGAATGTGAGGGATTCCAAGATAGTGAATGAAGGGATCCAGAGAGAATGAATGTAATGATCCAGAGAGAGTGAATGTAGGGATCCAGAGAGAGTGAATGTAGGAATCCAGAGAGAACGAATGTAGGGATACAGAGAGAGTGAATGTAAGGATGCAGAGAGAGTGAATGTAGGGATCCAGAGAGAGTGAATGTAGGCATCCAAAGAGAGTGAATGTAGGGATCCAGAGAGAGTGAATGTAATGATCCAGAGAGAGTGAATGTAGAGATCCAGAGAGAGTGAATGTAAGGATACAGAGAGAGTGAATGTAGGAATCCAGAGAGAATGAATGTAGAGATCCAGAGAGAGTGAATGTAGGGATCCAGAGAGAGTGAACGTAGGGATCCAGAGAGAGTGAATGTAGGGATCCAGAGAGAGTGAATGTAGGGATCCAGAGAGAGTGAATGTAGGAATCCAGAGAGAGTGAATGTAGGGATCCAGAGAGAGTGAATGTAGGGATCCAGAGAGAATGAATGTAGAGATCCAGAGAGAGTGAATGTAGGGATCCAGAGAGAGTGAACGTAGGGATCCAGAGAGAGTGAACGTAGGGATCCAGAGAGAGTGAATGTAGGGATCCAGAGAGAGTGAATGTAGGCATCCAAAGAGAGTGAATGTAGGGATCCAGAGAGAGTGAATGTAATGATCCAGAGAGAGTGAATGTAGAGATCCAGAGAGAGTGAATGTAAGGATACAGAGAGAGTGAATGTAGGAATCCAGAGAGAATGAATGTAGAGATCCAGAGAGAGTGAATGTAGGGATCCAGAGAGAGTGAACGTAGGGATCCAGAGAGAGTGAATGTAGGGATCCAGAGAGAGTGAATGTAGGGATCCAGAGAGAGTGAATGTAGGAATCCAGAGAGAGTGAATGTAGGGATCCAGAGAGAGTGAATGTAGGGATCCAGAGAGAATGAATGTAGAGATCCAGAGAGAGTGAATGTAGGGATCCAGAGAGAGTGAACGTAGGGATCCAGAGAGAGTGAATGTAGGGATCCAGAGAGAGTGAATGTAGGGATCCAGAGAGAGTGAACGTAGGGACCCAGAGAGAGTGAATGTAGGGATCCAGAGAGAATGAATGTAGAGATCCAGAGAGAGTGAACGTAGGGATCCAGAGAGAGTGAATGTAGGAATCCAGAGAGAGTGAATGTATGGATCCAGAGAGAGTGAACGTAGGGATCCAGAGAGAGTGAATGTAGGAATCCAGAGAGAGTGAATGAAGGGATCCAGAGAGAGTGAATGTAGGGATCCAGAGAGAGTGAAGGTAGGGATCCAGAGAGAGTGAATGTAGGGATCCAGAGAGAATGAATGTAGGGATCCAGAGAGAGTGAATGAAGGGATCCAAAGAGAGTGAATGCAGGGATCCAGAGAGAGAGGGAATATAGGGATAAACAGATAGTGAATGTAGGGATCCAGAGACACTGAATACATAGATCCAGTGAGAGTGCATGTAGGGATCCAGAGAGAATGAATGTAGGGATCCAGAGAGAGTGAATGTAGGGATCCAGAGAGAGTGAATGTAGGGATCCAGAGAGAGAGAATGTAGGAATCCAGTGAGAGTGAATGAAGGGATTCAGAGAGAGGGAATGTAGGGATCCAGAGAGAGTGAATGTAAGGATCCAGAGATAGTGAAAGTAGGACTCCAGAGAGAGTGAATGTAGGGATCCAGAGAGGGTGAATGTATGGATCCAGAGAGAGTGAATGTAGGGATCCAGAGAGGGTGAATATATGGATCCAGAGAGAGTGAATGCAGGGATCCAGAGAGAGTGAATGTAGAGATCCAGAGAGAGTGAATGTAGGGATCCAGAGAGAGTGAATGTAGGAATCCAGAGAGAGTGAATGTAGGGATCCAGAGAGAGTGAATGTAGGGATCCAGAGAGAGTGAATGTAGGGATCCAGAGAGAGTAAATGTAGGGATCGGAGAGAGTGAATGTAGGGGTCCAGAGAGAGTGAATGATGGGATCCAGAGAGAGTGAATGCAGAGATTCAGAGAGAGTGAATGTAGGGATCCAGAGAGAGTGAATGTAGGGATCCAGATAGAGTGAATGTAGGGATGAAGAGATAGTGAATGCAGGGATCCAGAGACACTGAATACAAAGATCCAGTGAGAGTGCATGTAGGGATCCAGAGAGAGAGAATGTAGGGATCCAGATAGAGTGAATGTCGGGATTCAGTGAGAGTGAATGAAGGGATCCAGAGAGAGTGAATGCAGGGATTCAGAGAGAGTGAATGTAGGGATCCACAGAGAGTGAATGTAGGGATCCAGAGACACTGAATATATAGATCCAGTGAGAGTGCATGTAGGGATCCAGAGAGAGTGAATGCAGGGATTCAGAGAGAGTGAATGTAGGGATCCAGAGAGAGAGTGAATGTAGGGATCCAGAGAGAGTGAATGTAGGGATCTAGAGAGACTGAATGAAAGGATAAAGAGACAGTGTAGGGATCCAGAGACACTAAATACAAAGATCCAGTGAGAGTGCATGTAGGGATCCAGAGAGAATGAATGAAGGGATCTAGAGAGAGTGAATGCACGGATCCAGTTAGAGTGAATGTAAAAATCCAGAGAGAGTGAATATAGGAATCCAGAGAGAGTGAATGTAGGGATCCAGAGAGAGTGAATGTAGGGATCCAGAGAGAGTGAATGTAAGGATCCAGAGAGAGTGAATGTAGAAATCCAGAGAGAGTGAAAGTAGGGATCCAGAGAGAGTGAATGCATGGATCCAGAGTGAGTGAATGTAGGGATCCAGGGAGGGTGAATGTATGGATGCAGAGAGAGTGAATGCAGAGGTCCAGAGAGAGTGAATGTAGAGATCCAGAGAGAGTGAATGTAGGGATCAAGAGATAGTGAATGTAGGGATCCAGAGAGAGTGAATGTAGGGATCCAGAGAGAGTGAATGTAGGAATCCAGAAAGAGTGAATGTAGGGATCCATAGAGAGTGAATGTAGGGATGCAGAGAGAGTGAATGTAGGGATCCATAGAGAGTGAATGTAGGAATCCAGAGAGAGTGAATGTAGGGATCCACAGAGGGTGAATGTATGGATCCAGAGAGAGCGAATGTTGGATCCAGAGAGGGTGAATGTAGGGATCCAGAGAGAATGAATGTAATTATCAAGAGAGAGCGAATATGAAGATCCACAGAGAGTGAATGTAAGATCCAGAGAGAGTGAATGTAGGGATCCAGAGAAAGTGAATGTAGAGATCCAGAGAGAGTGAATGTAATTATCAAGAGAGAGCGAATATGAAGATCCACATAGAGTGAAAGTAAGATCCAGAGAGAGTGAATGCAGGAATCCAGAGAAAGTGAATGTAGAGATCCAGAGAGAGTGAATGTAATTATCCAGAGAGAGCGAAAATAAAGATCCACAGAGAGTGAATGTAAGATCCAGAGAGAGTGAATGTAGGGATCCAGAGAGAGTGAATGTTGGATCCAGAGAGAGAAATGTTGGATCCAGAGAGAGTGAATGTTGGGATTCAGAGAGAGTGAAAATAGGCATCCAGAGAGAGTAAACACAGAGACCCAGAAAGAGTGAATGTTGGGATCATCAGAGAGTGAATGAAGTAATCTAGATTCATTGAGTGTAGGGATCCTGAGAGAGTGAATGTAAGGATCCAGAGAGGATGAATGTAGGAATCCCAAGAGAGTGAATGTCAGGATCCACAGAGAGTAAATGTAAGGATCCAAAGAGACTGAATGTAAGGATCCAGAGAGAGTAAATGTAAGGATCCAGAGAGGGTGAATATAAGGATCGAAAGAGAATGATCGTAAGGATCAAGAGAGAGTGAATGTAAGGATCCAAAGAGAGTGAATGTAAGGAACCAGAGAGAGTGAATGTAGGGATCCAAGGAGAGAGAATGTAAGGATCGAGTGAGAGTGAATGTAAGGATCGAGTGAGAGTGAATGTAAGGATCCAGAGAGAGTGAATGTAGGGATCCAAGGAGAGTGAATGTGAGTATCCAGAGAGAGTGAATGTAAGGATCAAGGGAGAGTGAATGTAAGGACCCAGAGAGAATGAATATGAGGATCCAGAGAGAGTGAATGTAAGGATCCAGAGAAGGTGAATAAGAGGATCGAAAGAGAGTGAATGTAAGGATCAAGAGAGAGTGAATGTAAGGATCCAGAGAGAGTGAATGTAAGGATCCAGAGAGAGTGAATATAAGCATCGAGCGAGAGTGAATGTAAAAATCGAGTGAGAGTGAATGTAAGGATCCAGAGAGAGTGAATGTAAGGATCCAGAGAGAGTGAATGAAGGGATCCAAGGAGAGTGAATGTAGAGATCCAGAGAGAGTGAATATAGGAATCCAGAGAGAGTGAATGTAAGGATCCAGAGAGAGTGAATGTAAGGATCAAGAGAGTGAATGTAAGGATCCAGAGAGAGTGAATGTAAGGATCCAGAGAGAGTGAATGTGATTATCCAGAGAGAGTGAATATAGGATTCCAGAGAGAGTGAATGTAAGGATCCAGAGAGAGTGAATGTAAGGATCCAGAGAGAGTGAATGTAAGGATCCAGAGAGAGTGAATGTAAGGATCCAGAGAGAGTGAATGTAAGGATCCAGGGAGTGTGAATGTAAGGATCCTGACAGAGTGAATGTAAGGATCCGGACAGAGTGAATGTAAGGATCCAGACAGAGTGAATGTAACGATCCAGAGAGATTGAATGTATGGATCCAGGGAGAGTGAATGTGAGGATCCAGAGAGAGTGAATGTAAGGATCCAGAGAGAATGAATATACGGATCCAGAGAGAGTGAATGTAAGGATTCAGAGAGAGTGAATGTAAGGATCCAGAGAGAATGAATATTCGGATCCAGAGAGAGTGAATGTAAGGATTCAGAGAGAGTGAATGTAAGGATCCAGAGAGAGTGAATGTAGAGATCCAAGGAGAGTGAATGCTAGGATCCAGAGACAATGAATGTAAGGATGAAGATAGAGTGAATGTAAGGATCCAGAGAGAGTGAATGTAAGGATCCAGAGAGATTGAATGCAGGGATCCAGATAGAGTGAATGTCGGGATTCAGTGAGAGTGAATGAATATATAGATCCAGTGAGAGTGCAACTAGGGATCCAGAGAGAGTGAATGTAAGGATTCAGAGAGAGTGAATGTAAGGATCCAGAGAGAGTGAATGTAGGGATCAAGAGAGAGTGAATGAAAGGATAAAGAGACAGTGAATGTAGGAATCCAGAGAGAGTGAATGTAGGGATCCAGAGAGAGTGAATGTAGGTATCCAGAGAGGGTGAATGTATGGATGCAGAGAGAGTGAATGTAGGGATCCAGAGATAGTGAATGTAGGGATCCAGAGAGAGTGAATGTAGGAATCCAGAGCGATTGTATGTAGGGATCCAGAGAGAGTGAATGTAGGGATCCAGAGAGAGTGAATGTACGGATTCAGAGAGAGTGAATGTAGGGATCCAGAGAGAGTGAATGTAGGGATCCATAGATCCAGAGAGAGTGAATGTAGGGATCCAGAGAGAGTGAATGTAGAGATCCAGAGAGAGTGAATGTAGGGATCCAGATAGAGTGAATGTAGGGATCCAGAGAGAGTGAATGTAGGGATCCAGAGAGTGTGTATGTAGGGATCCAGAGATAGTGAATGTAGGGATCCAGAAAGAGCGAATGTAGGGAATCAGAGAGAGTGAATGTAGGGATCCAAAGAGAGTGAATGTAATTATCCAGAGAGAGCGAAAATAAAGATCCAGAGAGAGAGTGAATGTAGGGATCCAGAGAGAGTGAATGTTGGATCCAGAGAGAGTGAATGTTGGATCCAGAGAGAGTGAATGTTGGGATTCCAGAGAGAGTGAGACCCAGAAAGAGTGAATGTATAAGGATCCAGAGAGAGTGAATGTAAGATCCAGAGAGAGTGAATGTAGGGATCCAGAGAGAGTGAATGTTGAATCCAGAGAGGGTGAGTATAAGGATCGAAAGAGAATGAACGTAAGGATCAAGAGAGAGTGAATATAAGGATCCAGAGAGAGTGAATGTAAAGACCCAGAGAGAGAGAATGTAAGGATCCAGAGAGAGTGAATGTAGGGATCCAAGGAGAGTGAATGTGAGGATTCAGAGAGAGTGAATGTAAGGATCCAGAGAGAGTGAATGTAGGGATCCAGAGAGAGTGAATGTAGGGATCCAAGGAGAGTGAATGTGAGAATCCAGAGAGAGTGAATGTAAGGATCAAGGGAGAGTGAATGCAAGGATCCAGAGAGAATGAATGTGAGGATCCAGAGAGAGTGAATGTAGGAATTCAGAGAGAGTGAATGTAAGGATTTAGAGAGGGTGAACAAGAGGATCGAAAGAGAGTGAATGTAAGGATCAAGAGAGAGTGAATGTAAGGATCCAGAGAGAGTGAATGTAAGGATCCAGAGAGAGTGAATGTAAGGATCCAGAGAGAGTGAATGTAAGGATCCAGAGAGAGTGAATGTAAGGATCCAGAGAGAGTGAATGTAAGGATCCAGAGAGAGTGAATATAGGGATCCAGAGAGAGTGAATGTAAGGATCCAGAGAGAGTGAATATAAGGATCCAGAGAGAGTGAATATAAGGATCCAGAGAGGGTGAATAAGAGGATGGAAAGAGAGTGAATGTAAGGATCCAGAGAGAGTGAATGTAAGGATCCAGAGAGAGTGAATGTAAGGATCCAGAGAGAGTGAATGTAAGGATCCAGAGAGAGTGAATGTAAGGATCCAGAGAGAGTGAATGTAAGGATCCAGAGAGAGTGAATGTAAGGATCCAGAGAGAGTGAATGTAGGGATCCAGAGAGAGTGAATGTAGGGATCCAGAGAGAGTGAATGTAAGGATCCAGAGAGAGTGAATGTAGGGATCCAGAGAGAGTGAATGTAGGGATCCAGAGAGAGTGAATGTAGGGATCCAGAGAGAGTGAATGTAAGGATCCGGAGAGGGTTAATATAAGGATCGAGAGAGAGTGAATATAGGGATCAGAGAGATTGAGTGTATGGATCCAGGGAGAGTGAATGTAGGGATCCAAGGAGAGTGAATGTGAGGATTCAGAGAGAGTGAATGTAAGGATCCAGAGCGAGTGAATATACGGATCCAGAGAGAGTGAATGTAAGGATTCAGAGAGAGTGAATGTAAGGATACAGAGAGAGTGAATGTAAGGATAAAGAGAGAGTGAATGTAGGGATCCATAGAGAGTGAATGTAGGGATCCAGAGAGAGTGAATGTAGGGATCCAGAGAGAGTGAATGTAGGGATCCAGAGAGAGTGAATGTAGGGATCCAGAGAGAGTGAATGTAGGGATCCAGAGAGAGTGAATGTAGGGATCCAGAGAGAGTGAATGTAGGTATCCAGAGAGAGTGAATGTAGGGATCCAGAGAGAGTGAATGTAGGGATCCAGAGAGAGTGAATTTAGGGATCCAGAGAGAGTGAATGTAGGGATCAAGAGAGAGTGAATGTAGGGATCCACAGAGACTGAAGTAGGGATCCAGAGAGAGTGAATGGAGGGATCCAGAGAGAGTGAATGTAGGGATCCACAGAGAGTGAATGTAGGGATCCAGAGAGAGTGAATGTAGGGATCCAGAGAGAGTGAATGTAGGGATCCACAGAGAGTGAATGTAGGGATCCAGAGAGAGTGAATGTAGGGATCCAGAGAGAGTGAATGTAGGGATCCAGAGAGAGTGAATGTAAGGATCCAGAGAGAGTGAATGTAAGGATCCAGAGAGAGTGAATGTAGGGATCCAGAGAGAGTGAATATAGGGATCCAGAGAGAGTGAATGTAGGGATCCAGAGAGAGTGAATGTAGGGATCCAGAGAGAGTGAATGTAGGGATCCAGAGAGAGTGAATGTAGAGATCCAGAGAGAGTGAATGTAGGGATCCAGAGAGAGTGAATGTAGGGATCCAGAGAGAGTGAATGTAGGGATCCAGAGAGAGTGAATGCAGGGATCCAGAGAGAGTGAATATAGGAATAAAGAGAGAGTGAATGTAAGGATCCAGGGAGAGTGAATATAAGGATCCAGAGCGAGTGAATGTAAGGACCCAGGGAGTGTGAATGTAAGGATCCGGACAGAGTGAATGTAAGGATACAGACAGAGTGAATGTAAGGATCCAGACATAGTGAATGTAACGATCCAGAGAGATTGAATGTAGGGATCCAGGGAGAGTGAATATAAGGATCCAGAGAGTGTGAATGTAAAGACCCGGAGAGAGTGAATGTAGGGATCCAAGGAGAGTGAATGTAAGGATTCAGAGAGAGTGAATGTAAGGATCCAGAGAAAGTGAATGTAGGGATCCAGAGAGAGTGAATAAGGATCCAGAGACAGTGAATGTAAGGATAAAGATAGAGTGAATGTAAGGATCAAGAGAGAGTGAATGTAGGGATCCAGAGAGAGTGAATGTAGAGATCCAGAGAGAGTGAATATAGGTATCCAGAGAGAGTGAATGTAGGGATCCAGAGAGAGTGAATGTAAGGATCCAGAGAGAGTGAATATAAGGATCCAGAGAGAGTGAATATAAGGATCCAGAGAGAGTGAATATAAGGATCCAGAGAGAGTGAATATAAGGATCCAGAGAGAGTGAATATAAGGATCCAGAGAGAGTGAATATAAGGATCCAGAGAGAGTGAATATAAGGATCCAGAGGTAGTGAATATAAGGATCCAGAGAGAGTGAATATAAGGATCCAGAGAGAGTGAATATAAGGATCCAGAGAGAGTGAATATAAGGATCCAGAGAGAGTGAATATAAGGATCCAGAGAGAGTGAATATAAGGATCCAGAGAGAGTGAATATAAGGATCCAGAGAGAGTGAATATAAGGATCAAGAGAGAGTGAATATAAGTATCCAGAGAGAGTGAATATAAGGATCCAGAGAGAGTGAATATAAGGATCCAGAGAGAGTGAATATAAGGATCCAGAGAGAGTGAATATAAGGATCCAGAGAGAGTGAATATAAGGATCCAGAGAGAGTGAATATAAGGATCCAGAGAGAGTGAATATAAGGATCCAGAGAGAGTGAATATAAGGAGAGTGAATATAAGGATCCAGAGAGAGTGAATATAAGGATCCAGAGAGAGTGAATATAAGGATCCAGAGAGAGTGAATATAAGGATCCAGAGAGAGTGAATATAAGGATCCAGAGAGAGTGAATATAAGGATCCAGAGAGAGTGAATATAAGGATCCAGAGAGAGTGAATATAAGGATCCAGAGAGAGTGAATATAAGGATCCAGAGAGAGTGAATATAAGGATCCAGAGAGAGTGAATATAAGGATCCAGAGAGAGTGAATATAAGGATCCAGAGAGAGTGAATATAAGGATCCAGAGAGAGTGAATATAAGGATCCAGAGAGAGTGAATATAAGGATCCAGAGAGAGTGAATATAAGGATCCAGAGAGAGTGAATATAAGGATCCAGAGAGAGTGAATATAAGGATCCAGAGAGAGTGAATATAAGGATCCAGAGAGAGTGAATATAAGGATCCAGAGAGAGTGAATATAAGGATCCAGAGAGAGTGAATATAAGGATCCAGAGAGAGAATATAAGTGAATATAAGGATCCAGAGAGAGTGAATATAAGGATCCAGAGAGAGTGAATATAAGGATCCAGAGAGAGTGAATATAAGGATCCAGAGAGAGTGAATATAAGGATCCAGAGAGAGTGAATATAAGGATCCAGAGAGAGTGAATATAAGGATCCAGAGAGAGTGAATATAAGGATCCAGAGAGAGTGAATATAAGGATCCAGAGAGAGTGAATATAAGAGAGTGAATATAAGGATCCAGAGAGAGTGAATATAAGGATCCAGAGAGAGTGAATATAAGGATCCAGAGAGAGTGAATATAAGGATCCAGAGAGAGTGAATATAAGGATCCAGAGAGAGAGAATATAAGGATCCAGAGAGTGAATATAAGGATCCAGAGAGAGTGAATATAAGGATCCAGAGAGAGTGAATATAAGGATCCAGAGAGAGTGAATATAAGGATCCAGAGAGAGTGAATATAAGGATCCAGAGAGAGTGAATATAAGGATCCAGAGAGAGTGAATATAAGGATCCAGAGAGAGTGAATATAAGGATCCAGAGAGAGTGAATATAAGGATCCAGAGAGAGTGAATATAAGGATCCAGAGAGAGTGAATATAAGGATCCAGAGAGAGTGAATATAAGGATCCAGAGAGAGTGAATATAAGGATCCTGAGAGAGTGAATATAAGGATCCAGAGAGAGTGAATATAAGGATCCAGAGAGAGTGAATATAAGGATCCTGAGAGAGTGAATATAAGGATCCTGAGAGAGTGAATATAAGGATCCTGAGAGAGTGAATATAAGGATCCTGAGAGAGTGAATATAAGGATCCAGAGAGAGTGAATATAAGGATCCTGAGAGAGTGAATATAAGGATCCTGAGAGAGTGAATATAAGGATCCTGAGAGAGTGAATATAAAGATCCAGAGAGAGTGAATATAAGGATCCTGAGAGAGTGAATATAAGGATCATGAGACAGTGAATATAAGTACTGAGAGAGTGAATATAAGAATCCAGAGGGAGTGAATATAAGGATCCAGAGGGAGTGAATATAAGTCAGCTGCGGTAAGTGTTGCATCAGTCAGCTGCGGCAACTGTTGCATCAGTCAGCTGCGGTAACTGTTGCATCAGTCAGCTGCGGTAACTGTTGCATCAGTCAGCTGCGGTAACTGTTGCATCAGTCAGCTGCGGTAACTGTTGCATCAGTCAGCTGCGGTAACTGTTGCATCAGTCAGCTGCGGTAACTGTTGCATCAGTCAGCTGCGGTAACTGTTGCATCAGTCAGCTGCGGTAACTGTTGCATCAGTCATCTGCGGTAACTGTTGCATCAGTCAGCTGCGGTAACTGTTGCATTAGTCAGCTGCGGTAACTGTTGCATCAGTCAGCTGCGGTAACTGTTGCATCAGTCAGCTGCGGTAACTGTTGCATCAGTCATCTGCGGTAACTGTTGCATCAGTCAGCTGCGGTAACTGTTGCATCAGTCAGCTGCGGTAACTGTTACATCAGTCAGCTGCGGTAACTGTTGCATCAGTCAGCTGCGGTAACTGTTTCATCAGTCAGCTGCGGTAACTGTTACATCAGTCAGCTGCGGTAACTGTTGCATCAGTCAGCTGCGGTAACTGTTGCATCAGTCAGCTGCGGTAACTGTTACATCAGTCAGCTGCGGTAACTGTTGCATCAGTCAGCTGCGGTAACTGTTGCATCAGTCATCTGCGGTAACTGTTGCATCAGTCAGCTGCGGTAACTGTTGCATCAGTCAGCTGCGGTAACTGTTGCATCAGTCAGCTGCGGTAACTGTTGCATCAGTCAGCTGCGGTAACTGTTGCATCAGTCAGCTGCGGTAACTGTTGCATCAGTCAGCTGCGGTAACTGTTGCATCAGTCAGCTGCGGTAACTGTTGCAACAGTCAGCTGCGGTAACTGTTGCATCAGTCAGCTGCGGCAACTGTTGCAACAGTCAGCTGCGGCAACTGTTGCATCAGTCAGCTGCGGTAACTGTTGCATCAGTCAGCTGCGGCAACTGTTGCAACAGTCAGCTGCGGTAACTGTTGCAACAGTCAGCTGCGGCAACTGTTGCAACAGTCAGCTGCGGTAACTGTTGCATCAGTCAGCTGCGGTAACTGTTGCAACAGTCAGCTGCGGCAACTGTTGCAACAGTCGGCTCCGGTATCTGTTGCAACAGTCAATTGCGGTAACTGTTGCAACAGTCAGCTGCGGCAACTGTTGCATCAGTCAGCTGCGGCAACTGTTGCAACAGTCAGCTGCGGTAACTGTTGCATCAGTCAGCTGCCGTAACTGTTGCATCAGTCAGCTGCGGTAACTGTTGCATCAGTCAGCTGCGGTAACTGTTGCATCAGTCAGCTGCGGTAACTGTTGCATCAGTCAGCTGCGGTAACTGTTGCAACAGTCAGCTCCTGTAACTGTTGCATCAGTCAGCTCCGGTAACTGTTGCATCAGTCAGCTGCGGTAACTGTTGCATCAGACAGCTGCGGTAACTCTTTCAACAGTCAGCTCCCGTAACTGTTGCATCAGTCAGCTGCGGTAACTGTTGCATCAGTCAGCTGCGGTAACTGTTGCAACAGTCAGCTCCGGTAACTGTTGCATCAGTCAGCTGCGGTAACTGTTGCATCAGTCAGCTGCGGTAACTGTTGCATCAGTCGGCTGCGGTAACTGTTGCAACAGTCAGCTCCGGTAACTGTTGCATCAGTCAGCTGCGGTAACTGTTGCAACAGTCAGCTCCGGTAACTGTTGCATCAGTCAGGTGCGGTAACTGTTGCATCAGTCAGCTGCGGTAACTGTTGCATCAGTCAGCTGCGGTAACTGTTGCATCAGTCAGCTCCGGTAACTGTTGCATCAGTCAGCTGCGGTAACTGTTGCATCAGTCAGCTGCGGTAACTGTTGCAACAGTCAGCTCCTGTAACTGTTGCATCAGTCAGCTGCGGTAACTGTTGCATCAGTCAGCTGCGGTAACTGTTGCAACAGTCAGCTCCTGTAACTGTTGCATCAGTCAGCTGCGGTAACTGTTGCATCAGTCTGCTGCGGTAACTGTTGCATCAGTCAGCTGCGGTAACTGTTGCATCAGTCAGCTGCGGTAACTGTTGCATCAGTCAGCTGCGGTAACTGTTGCATCAGTCAGCTGCGGTAACTGTAGCATCAGTCAGCTGCGGTAACTGTTGCATCAGTCAGCTGCGGTAACTGTTGCATCAGTCAGCTGCGGTAACTGTTGCATCAGTCAGATCCGGTAACTGTTGCATCAGTCAGCTGCGGTAACTGTTGCATCAGTCAGCTGCGGTAACTGTTGCAACAGTCAGCTCTGGTAACTGTTGCATCAGTCAGCTGCGGTAACTGTTGCAACAGTCAGCTCCTGTAACTGTTGCATCAGTCAGCTGCGGTAACTGTTGCATCAGTCAGCTGCGGTAACTATTGCATCAGTCAGCTGCGGTAACTGTTGCATCAGTCAGCTGCGGTAACTGTTGCATCAGTCAGCTGCGGTAACTGTAGCATCAGTCAGCTGCGGTAACTGTTGCATCAGTCCGCTGCGGTAACTGTTGCATCAGTCAGCTGCGGTAACTGTTGCATCAGTCAGATCCGGTAACTGTTGCATCAGTCAGCTGCGGTAACTGTTGCATCAGTCAGCTGCGGTAACTGTTGCAACAGTCAGCTCTGGTAACTGTTGCATCAGTCAGCTGCGGTAACTGTTGCAACAGTCAGCTCCTGTAACTGTTGCATCAGTCAGCTGCGGTAACTGTTGCATCAGTCAGCTGCGGTAACTGTTGCATCAGTCAGCTGCGGTAACTGTTGCATCAGTCAGCTGCGGTAACTGTTGCATCAGTCAGCTGCGGTAACTGTTGCATCAGTCAGCTGCGGTAACTGTTGCATCAGTCAGCTGCGGTAACTGTTGCATCAGTCAGCTCCGGTAACTGTTGCATCAGTCAGCTGCGGTAACTGTTGCATCAGTCAGCTGCGGTAACTGTTGCAACAGTCAGCTCCTGTAACTGTTGCATCAGTCAGCTGCGGTAACTGTTGCATCAGTCAGCTGCGGTAACTGTTGCATCAGTCAGCTGCGGTAACTGTTGCATCAGTCAGCTGCGGTAACTGTTGCATCAGTCAGCTGCGGTAACTGTTGCATCAGTCAGCTGCGGTAACTGTTGCATCAGTCAGCTGCGGTAACTGTTGCATCAGTCAGATCCGGTAACTGTTGCATCAGTCAGCTGCGGTAACTGTTGCATCAGTCAGCTGCGGTAACTGTTGCATCAGTCAGCTGCGGTAACTGTTGCATCAGTCAGCTACGGTAACTGTTGCATCAGTCAGCTGCGGTAACTGTTGCATCAGTCAGCTGCGGTAACTGTTGCATCAGTCAGCTGCGGTAACTGTTGCATCAGTCAGCTGCGGTAACTGTTTCATCAGTCAGCTGCGGTAACTGTTGCATCAGTCAGCTGCGGTAACTGTTACATCAGTCAGCTGCGGTAACTGTTGCATCAGTCAGCTGCGGTAACTGTTACATCAGTCAGCTGCGGTAACTGTTGCATCAGTCAGCTCCGGTAACTGTTGCATCAGTCAGCTCCGGTAACTGTTGCATCAGTCAACTGCGGTAACTGTTGCAACAGTCAGCTCCGGTAACTGTTGCATCAGTCAGCTCCAGTGACTGTTGCAACAGTCAGCTCCGGTAACTGTTGCAACAGTCATCTCCGGTAACTGTTGCATCAGTTAGCTGCGGTAACTGTTGCAACAGTCAGCTCCGGTAACTGTTGCATCAGTCAGCTCCGGTAACTGTTGCTGTCGTGTGGGGGTTCGGTAGGAGATTGATGGATAAGGTAAACTCATTTGTTGGATGGTAACACTATTGTCAGACTGTGGTAATGGGAGATGGAGCCCAGCCTGCCGTCTCCTGCCTTCTATGATGCCTATGCGTCGTCTGAGGCCGAGGTAGCTCGTCTCACTCGCTCGCTGCATGCCATGACGTCATACAGTCACAGGCCTAAGGGATCTTCTATATAAACACATAGATGGTACTAAAATGCTCATCTAATCTATGCATACAACACATGTAAAGGAGGATCAGCAACTATGCTGACAGCTCGGTCATGTTACGTATGTCGTCTCGACATACACTACTATGCTATAGGCTGAACAGGCAGGTGGTTCTGGGCTGATTCTACACATTAACAAATTCATATATAACTTAGAACTAATGGATGGTATCATACTGGATGTTAACAAAATGAGTTTTACGTAATGGGTGTTAACGTAATCAGTTTAAACGTAATGAGTTTCATTGTAATGCATTACAAACTATAAGAACAAATCATTGTACAATATGGGATGGAATTGATCGATCGATCTGTATTCATGCAATCTACGGATTCTGAGGAAATAAATATACATGTATATATATACAAAGTGAAATTAACAGCAAAGACATCTGGTGCGCACTCAGATCATTACTGTCAAATTCTCAGAATACGGAGGGAACGTGAACATGAAAAAAAAAAAATTCTGAAAAACTAATCAGTTAATAACAAACAGTTGACAATTTCCTTCATCTCGGACATCTAGTTATACAGACTATGTACATTTAAACCCAATTCTGTGAGGGTGAGGTTTACATATGCAGAATGGTTATCATCTCTGGGAGGATCGAATTCCTCTGCAATGGCTAACACATGCCTTGACTGAGGGAGATCTGAACGAGTAACAACAAAAGATACTTGTGGGTTTCTCATTACTTGTCGAGTACACAAGGAGAAACGACATTCAGGTTGAATATCTGACTGAGTATTTGAGGTATCAAATTAGTCTGCGTAGCAATATCAACATCGCATACTAATTTCATATGATCTAAATGCGATTCTTTGTACTTACCAGTACTAATTTCTCTAACCTTATACTTATTGCCAGAGATATGTTCTACAACTCGATAAGGTCCAACAAACTTTTGATTGAGCTTAGGCATTTCGGATGTTTTGTTGAAATTTATCAGCATTGCTCTTGAACCTACTTTAACTTTTGATGGCTTAGCACGGCTATTAGTTACTCTAGTAAATTCTGCTGTTGATTTATGAAGTGTTTCACGGATTCTTCTAAAAACACTGAGCTATGCTGGTACGAGTTGCTATGAAATCAACAGGGTTGTAATTGGGTTTCGGAGTGGAATATAACAACTCATAGGGTAAACGCATGTCTACACCATACAATGCATAATGTGGAGTATCACCTATGGAAGCATTGTAAGCAGAATTTATGGCACATTGAACATCTGGTATAACTTCATCCCAAGTTTCACTATTGGGGTTGATAGTGGCTCTCAAAACATCAAGTACTTTCTTATTGGTTCGTTCCGCTAACCCATTGCTGGCAGGATGATGAGGAACAATGGTGGATTTAGAGATCTTGTACAAAGTACACAAATTTTCAAGGATCTCATTACAGAATTCACCTCCATTATCTGTTACTAAGGACTTAGGGGTGGTATGCCTGCAGATAATGCGTTCTTTAAAAGCTTTATCTATTGTCTCGGCAGTCTTATCTGCAATAGGAACTAACTCACAATATCTGGTGAAATGGTCTACCATAACACACAGATGTTTGTTGCCTTGGAGAGAACATTTAAAATTGGTTAACAAATCAAGGGCAACTCTTTCCCACGGTTCGCTAGTGGTTGGGTACACTTGCATTGGATTAGGGCCATTGACATTTCCTTTATGTTGCATACAAACACTACATTTCTTAACATACTCTGAAATGTCAGTTGCCATACATGGCCAAACGTACTTCATTCTGGCTTGTTTCACAGAACGATCCATACCAGGGTGTGCAACACCTGGTGCATCGTGAACTAGCTGTAGAGCTACGTTCACTAGTGACTGTGGAATTACTAACTGGTAAACTCTTCTACTTGGAGTACCCAACTCAGCTGTTCGATACAGTAATTCTTGGCTCATTACAAAGTCACTAATGAGTGCTGGTGGCTTCACAGTAAGAATAAGATCTTCCTGGAGCAGGAGTCGAATCACACCAGACCACATGGGATCTGTTCTTTGGGCATTCTTTACATCCTCTGCAGTAAATGAAGGATCTGCAGTAACTACACTAACGTGTCGCGATAAAGCATCTGCAATTACATTTGACTTGCCAGGAAAATGCTCAAAAGTGGGATTGAACTCTTGGATAGTCAAGGTCCATCTGGCTAACCTTACAGTAGGTTGTTTGTTCTGGAATAAAGGTATCAGTGGTGCATGGTCTGTCAAGACATGAACAGGGTACTGGTAAATAATGTCTCGGAAGTGCTTCAAAGACCATACTATTGCTAAAGCTTCTTGCTCCATTACCGTATAATTACGTTTAGCCTTCGTAAGGACTCTACTAGCAAATGCAACTGCGTTGTACTTGCCATCAGTCTTCTGAGCTAGTACGGCACCTATGCCAATTGAACTAGCATCAGTTGTCAAATAGAAAGGCTTAGAAAAATCTGGGAATTTCAAAAAGGGAGCAGACGTTAGCTTTTCTTTTAGTGTCTGGAATGCTCTTTCTTGACGGAAGGTCCAAACGAAAGGAGCATCTTTCTTAAGCAATTCAGTTAGAGGAGCTGCTATTGAAGAAAAATTAGCAATGAAAGATCTGTAGAAACCTGCTAGACCCACAAAGGATCTTACAGCATCAGCAGTTTTGGGGGATGGAAAATTCAGTTCTGCCGTTACTTTACTTGGATCAGTCGTAACCCCTCTAGGAGTGACTACGTGACCAAGAAACTTAATTTCTGATCTGAAAAATTGACATTTGGACAGTTTGATCTTTAAATTGGCTTCTTCAAGCTTACCATGTACTATATCAAGTCTTTTCAGGTGTGTATCCACATCTTCGGACATGACGATTATGTCATCTAAGTACACCATAAGTGCTTTACCTATAAGACCTCTAAAGATATTGGTCATGAGTCTAGAGAATGTGATAGGAGAGGATCATAATCCAAAAGCCATTCGAAGGAAGTGATAATGGCCTGTGAGAGTGGAGAATGCTGTTAACTCTTGGCTGTCCTTGTGAAGAGGGACTTGCCAAAACCCTTGTAACAAGTCCAGGGTCGAGAAGACTTTGTTATCTCCGATATTGCGTAAAAGATCACCTACAGGAAGTGGGAGGCGATCTGGAATAGTTTTCGCATTTAACTTCCTAAAGTCAATCACCAGGCGCCAAGTGCCATCCTTCTTAGGCACTAGGATTAGGGGTGCATTCCAGGGTGAATTGCTATGTGCAATAACTCCATCATTGAGCATTTGATTGATCATTTCCTCTGCGACAGCAACTAGGGAATGAGGCATTCTGTATGCAGGTATATAGATAGGTCTAGTACCAGGTTCAAGTGGAATACGATGGGACAGTAGTTCGTTATACCCATCTTCTCACCTGGTAAGGCAATGGCTTTCAACGTTTGTTCAACAGCGTCAACAAACGCTTGACTTCGTCTGGGAAGTCAGCGGGAGCTAAGTCTTTCTCCTCAACTGGTGGAATGGATTGATCCAGTGGAGTGGATGAGGCCCCCCCTGTTGAAATAGCACCGACCCACTGGTCAGGTGGCACGTCATCCTGTACATGAACAGGGTAAGGATAGTGAACCAGGTCAACAAGATTGGTATTTGCTCCGAGACGAACACTGTGACCCGAAGTGTTATCAAGGAATAAATGGATCTTACTGTCTCTTACAATGTGTAAGGAAGGTTTAATAAATAAACCCTTGACCTTGCAGGAATCACTGTCAACTAGGACGTTATCACCATCTGGAACATTAACAACAACAGACACTCTAGTGAGAGCACTAGCCGCAACAGAGACGTTTTTCTGCAGACGGCATGTGACACCAACAAGAGATGACATTACTAGTTTCAAGTAATCGTTTTCCGACAAGGCGTCCCATGGAGAAACTACTACTTGGACTAGCAGACATTGCAGGGATAGGCTGAGCACTCAAAGCAGTCTGAGCGTCCTCGGACACTTGAGACAATACACTATCTTGCATATCTGAAGGTGTAGGTGGAACACAGATGGGAGTGACAGAGTTACCAGTGCCTGACCGCTTGGGTACGCTACTGGAGAATGCATTGGCTTGTAAGGACTTAATCCGTACATCATACTCTGCGGCAGTATGGCAGATTTCTGATCCAAGCTGGTAACCCCAAAATGGAACGATCAAGTCATCAATTTGGGCATGCCATCGGTAAGGGTCAAATGCGTAAGTCTCGCATAGAAGCAAATCCCAGTAGAAGGTCACCAGGGAAAGTAATCTGGTCGACAACAAGAAAAGCAGCAGTAAGTCTCTACCTTGGATAGTAAAGGCGAGCGAAGTCTGACCTCGGACTCGCAGAAGGGAACCAGCTACTCCACTAAGGGAGGTTACAGTAGTTGGTTCAACCAGGAGGACACGTCGTAACTGCTTCTCTTTAAACAAGCTAGACCTGATATTAACTTGCGCACCAGAGTCCATGAACACATGAACGGGCGCATTATGGATAGAAGCTTGTACCAAAGGACCTATAGTTTCGTTAGGAGTTATGTGCAAACAGAAAGGTGGGTTGTCATCGGAGAAGGCATTTTCTATTTCATCCCCAAATTCCTCTACGTCAGAGACGTGTGAAGCAGCATCAACAGCGGGGTTGTCATTCTCAAGGCTGGCTAAGGCTTCATAGGAATTTTGAACTTGGATGGTGTACTCATTATCACCTACTGTCACGACTGGACGAGTAGACTGGGGCGCTCGGATTCCCCCGAATTGGAAGATTGAGCCTGGTTCTGGTTAGTTTGAGAACCACGACATGTTTCCTCTCCTGGCTCTGCAGTTGGAACGGCCACGGAAAGATATAGAGTACTGCAGGTTGTAGAGAGCATTACACTCAGATGTGTCATGTCCATGAATTCTATGATAAGTACAGTAGGGAAGATCTGACTGGTACTCATCATCAGTACGACGCCTCTTAGGGTGACTATCAGGACAATTAATTGCAATATGGTCACGGTAACCACAATTGTAGCAAGTTCTTTGACTGTGGGTACTATACATACTACGGGTGCTACGGGAATGATGGCTCTTAACACTAGCTTTGGATGATGGACATGAGTGATTAAGGTTGGGAGTTTTGGTAGTAGCACAAGCTAGAGGAAGTACACGAGTAGACAAAGTGGTTGGCGTAGACTTTCGATAAGGGAAGGTTCCCTCGGGACACAAATTTTGTACATGGACGAGAGCTGCGAGCGATCCCATAGTAGCATCTAGAGGACTTGAATTGTACATATACATAGATGTCGGTGGCATTAGCTGTTTGATAACTCCGAATGCTACTAATTTAGCAAACCCTTCAAGGGCTGGTTTATCGTTATCTTTAAGGTACTTGGAATTTTGACCCGCTCTAACGAATGAGGACATTAGGTTATTTAGGCGAAGGGCAAGCTCATGTAATGACTCCTCCGGCCTCGGAGCTGTGTACACTAATTCTTTGAGAACGACAAAGGGATCGGTTTCTCTCACCGGTTCAAGATAGCTACAAATTAACTGTTCATAATCTTGCCACCTGGTTAGGTCTTGAAAGTCCTTCATACGAATTATGTTAAACACATGTGAGGCGGCTGGAGAACGGGCTAGACTCTCCTTTCCGATACTGATTAAACAACTCTCAGATGGAAGACCATCAACTGAAGCATTAGCTCTGGCTCGAACAGCGGTAAACCAACCTTCTAGATTGTCTGGATTACCATTGAACAATGGCATAGCATCATACGGATCACGACTGAAATTACGCAGACTAGAAGTCTGAGTGTGTCTATTATTTGATACAGGATTACTCGAATTGGTTGTACTGGTTGTACTAGCAGCATTTGCTGAGGCATCGCTTGAGAAGACTTGAGACATGTTTGCAAAATGTAAAACAAGAATTTAGAGAAACTAAAGAAAATGGTAACTGAGGAACACACGACACAGTGAACTTAAATGGGAAGAAAATGCTTAACTATTCTGCATAAGTAATTAAAAATTGACAGGTCACACTGTAAGCAAGGAAACAACACTTTGAAAATCAAGAGAACTTGTACTTTACTCAAATCTAATTTGTTCAACTTTTACTTTAAAATTGAATGAATGCACACTGAGTTGTCTTTACTTTCAATGCAATAGAGAAATTCAACAATAAAATGATGAATCAAACAAAAAAATGTTAAAATGGACTCAATAAATCTTGTGCAAAATTAAGAAAAACTGGGGAAAACAATTCACTAAAAATAAAATAAAATGGCACACAAAGAATAAAATATTATGCACAAAACAGAGCATAAGAAACTGCACTGAAATAAACTGTAGCAATATTGCAATTAACAATTGCTAATCAAAATTGCTGCACACACTACATAAAATTTCTGAAAGAAAATTTTTTAATGACAACACAATGCTTGCACAAGAATTATTACAAAAGGAGTCAATGTGCAATAATAAAAAAAATATTACACACACACAAGAAAATACAGTTCACAAGATTAAAAAAAAATATATAGCAAGGAATGAACTGAGGAACACTTTAACTCTTAACTGCAGCTTAAACAACACTTAACGAGCAAAAGAACAATTTACTTTAAAAGAAGAACTTAAAAATTGCACCAAGAGTGAATTTGTTCAATGAAACATGAAAAATAATAGTAGATACAAAACACAGAACAAAAGGGTTTGAACACTTACAGTGATGCAGAACACAACACATCAATATAAACACAATACTAGAATTTTCTTCCTATGAAACTTGATGTGTGAAAAATTTGAAAAAATAATTTTCTTGCTTGCACAAAACAATGACACTATTGTCTGTGGAAATAAGACAAATTAGACACTTGCTGAATGAAAGGAATTAACACAAAAATGTTCAACACACAGAGAAAATTGTAATAAACTGGCAAGACTACACAAATGCTGAGATAAAAATTATAACAGACAACACTGAGTTGTGGTGCAGAATACAAGGTAATAAATTACTGAATTAATTCACTGGAATACTATGAACACAAGGTGATCCTGAAGTGGAAACAAATTCTATACTGCTCATATGTTGCACACACAACAAAGGAAAAACACTAAGGTACTTAATTCAAGTATATAAAAAAAAGAAACACAACACAACAGACATGAAATAATAGCACAAAAATTAACACTGAATTAAGAAGAGAAAAAAAAGAATATTGCAATCAGTATATAATAAACACTGAGTCTAATCGAGAGTCACTTAATGTCACTAAGAAAAATCACTGGAAACAAAAAGAAATGTCACAACACTCGCAAATGTCTCTATGAAAAATATTATCGCTGTAACGACTTGGTGTAGAATGAGGTAGATGGTAGTGTTTATTTCGTCTTGCTGCTGTCCACATGTGATCGTAGAATTGCGCTTACATAGACATAGACTTCACACAGGAGGCTTTTAACGGTGGCGCGAAACACAATCTTGCTCTTGACCCCCTATGTGGTCCTTAAAATATGGTGCTGGAACCCATAGTAGTGTACCAAAACAATGGTAGAGGTTGGGCGAGTGGGTTAATGGCTGAATGAGGCGGCTGGGGCCGGTGTGGAGTGGTTGGGTGGGTGGGCTGAAACAGGGCTAAGGCCGAGACCGCGTGGTAACTGGGCCTATGGGATGAATGGCGTAAGCCTCACTGAGGACAACCACACTGGCGCGAAAATATTTCTAAGCCGGCTGGCTTAAAAACAAACCCACGAATTACCACAACACCACAGGGATGAAAAAGCACTCAGAATGGCTAGAACTTGAAGCACAAAGCGATGAGAAGACTGTACCCATGTGGTTTGCTTGAGTACTGGTTTAAGACAGATAAGATAAGATAAAATTTCGTTCGGATTTTTAACCCCGGAGGGTTAGCCACCCAGGATAACCCAAGAAAGTCAGTGCGTCATCGAGGACTGTCTAACTTATTTCCATTGGGGTCCTTAATCTTGTCCCCCAGGATGCGACCCACACCAGTCGACTAATACCCAGGTACCTATTTGCTGCTAGGTGAACAGGACAACAGGTGTAAGGAAACGTGTCGAAATGTTTCCACCCGCCGGGAATCGAACCCGGGCCCTCCGTGTGTGAAGCGGGAGCTTTAGCCACCAGGCCACCGGGCCACCACCTGGGTTAGTTGCTGGCTGGCTAGCTTATCTTAACCCTTCACATAGAATGGTTTGACTTCTAACGAAGAGCACAGCAGGGGTGGAAAGCTGGCTTGGCAGGCAAAGCTGGATGGAGTAGGCTAGGCTGGACTGACTCCCTCACCAGACTGTCTTACTGGCTTATATTGCAAACTCGGGTCAACCCCTCGGGAGTGATGCAAATAACCAGATAAACACTAATACAAAGACTGACCAGTGAATATTGTAGAGGCTGGTAGACGCTTGGTCGGGGAAGCTGGCTTGAGGTAGCTGGTTGGGTAGGTCGGCCTACTGGCGATACGAAATGGCCGTCTTGCTGGTAGAAAGAAATCTCCTTACATCGGCGTAATTATCAATTTTACACCCACACCACTGCCACCAAATTGTCGTGTGGGGGTTCGGTAGGAGATTGATGGATAAGGTAAACTCATTTGTTGGATGGTAACACTATTGTCAGATTGTGGTAATGGGAGATGGAGCCCAGCCTGCCGTCTCCTGCCTTCTATGATGCCTATGCGTCGTCTGAGGCCGAGGTAGCTCGTCTCACTCGCTCGCTGCATCCCATGACGTCATACAGTCACAGGCCTAAGGGATCTTCTATATAAACACATAGATGGTACTATAATGCTCATCTAATCTATGCATACAACACATGTAAAGGAGGATCAGCAACTATGCTGACATTGCGACAGTCAGCTCAGGTAACTGTTGCAACAGTCATCTCCGGTAACTGTTGCATCAGTCAGCTGCGGTAACTGTTGCAACAGTCAGTTCCGGTAACTGTTGCATCAGTCAGCTCCGGTAACTGTTGCGACAGTCAGTTCAGGTAACTGTTGCAACAGCCAGCTCCGGTAACTGTTGCAACAGTCAGCTCCGGTAACCGTTGCAACAGTCAGCTCCGGTAACTGTTGCAACTGTCAGCTCCGGTAACCGTTGCAACAGTCAGCTCCGGTAACTGTTGCAACAGTCACCTCCGGTAACTGTTGCAACAGTCAGCTCCAGCAACTGATGCAACAGTCAGCTCCGGTAACTGTTGCAACAGTCAGCTCAAGTAACTGTTGCAACAGTCAGTTCCCGTAACTGTTGCAACAGTCAGCTCCAGTAACTATTGCATCAGTCAGCTCCGGTACCTGTTTCATCAGTCAGCTGCGGTAACTGTTGCAACAGTTAGCTTCGGTAACTGTTGCAACAGTCAGCTCCGGTAACTGTTGCAACAGTTAGCTTCGGTAACTGTTGCAACAGTCAGCTCCGGTAACTGTTGCAACAGTCAGCTCCAGCAACTGATGCAACAGTCAGCTCCGGTAACTGTTGCATCAGTCAGCTCTGGTAACTGTTGCAACAGTCATATCCGGTAACTGTTGCAACACTCAGCTCCGGTAACTGTTGCAATAGTCAGCTCCGGTAACTGTTGCAACACTCAGCTCCGATAACTGTTGCAACACTCAGCTCCGGTAACTATTGCAACAGTCAGATTGTGGTCATAGAGGTAGCAACAGCAGTGGTCATAGTGGTAACAACAGTAGTGGTCATAGTGGTAACAACAGTAATGGTCATAGTGGTAGTAACAGTATTGGTCATATTGGTAGTAACAGTAGTATTCATAGTGCTAGCAACAATAGTGGTCATAATGGTACCAACAGTAGTGGTCATAATGGTAGCAACAGTAGAGGTCATAGTGGTAGCAACAGTAGTTGTCATAATGGTAGCAACAGTAGTGGTCATAATGGTAGCAACAGTAGTGGTTATTATGATAGCAACAGTAATGGTCATAATGGCAGCAACAGTAATGGTCATAATGGTAGCAAAAGTAGTGGTCGTAATGGTAGCAACAGTAGTGGTTATGATAGCAACTGTAGTGGTCATAATGGTAGCAACGGTAGTGGTCATAATGGAAGCAACAGTAGTGGTCATAATGATAGCGACGGTAATGGTCATAATGGTAGCAACAGTAGTGGTCATAATGGTAGCAACAGTAGTGGTCATAATGGTAGCAACTGTAGTGGTCATAATGGTAGCAGCAGTAGTGGTTATAATGATAGCAACAGTAGTGGTCATAATGGTAGCAACAGTAGTGGTCATAATGATAGCTGTAGTAGTGGTCATAATGGTAGCAACAGTATTGGTCACAATGGTAGCAACAGTATTGGTCATAATGGTAGCAACAGTAGTGGTCATAATAGTAGCAACAGTAGTGGTCATAATGGTAGCAACAGTAGTGGTCATAATGGTAGCAACAGCAGTGGTCATAATGCTTGCAACAGTAGTGGTCATAGTGGTTGCAACAGTAGTGGTCATAATGGCAGCAACAGTAGTGGTCATAGTGGTAGCAACAGTAGTGGTCATAATGGTAGCAACAGTAGTGGTCATAATGGTAGCAACAGTAGTGGTCATAGTGGTAGAAACAGTAGTGGTCATAATAGTAGCAACAGTAGTGGTCATAATGGTAGCAACAGTAGTGGTCATAATGGTAGCAACAGCAGTGGTTATTATGGTAGCAACTGTAGTGGTCGTAATGGTAGCAACAGCAGTGGTCATAATGCTTGCAACAGTAGTGGTCATAATGGCAGCAACAGTAGTGGTCATAGTGGTATCAACAGTAGTGGTCATAGTGGTAGCAACAGTAGTGGACATAGTGGTAACAACAGTAGTGGTTATAATTATAGAAACAGTAGTGGTCATAATGGCAGCAACAGTAGTGGTCATAGTGGTATCAACAGTCGTGGTCATAGTGGTAGCAACAGTAGTGGTCATAATGGCAGCAACAGTAGTCGTCATAGTGGTAACAACAGTAGTGGTCAAAATGGTAGCAACAGTAGTGGTCAAAGTGGTAGCAACAGTAGTGGTCATAGTTGTAGTAACAGTAGTGGTCGTAATGGTAGCAACAGTAGTGTTCATAATGGTAGCAACAGTAGAGGTCATAGAGGTAGCAAGAGTAGTGGTCGTAATGGTAGCAACAGTAGTGTTCATAATGGTAGCAACAGTAATGGTCATAGTTGTAGCAACATTAGTGGTCATAATGGTAGCAACAGTAGTGGTCATAATGATAGCAACAGTAGTATTCATAATGGTAGCAACAGTATTATTCATAATGGTAGCAACAGTAGTGGTCATAGTGGTAGCAACAGTAGTGGTCATAATTGTAGCAACAATAGTGGTCATAGTGGTAGCAACGGTAGAGGTCATAATAGTAGCAACAGTAGTGGTCATAATGATAGCAACATTAGTGGTCATACAGGTAGCAACAGTAGTGGTCATAATGGTATCAACAGAAGTGGTCATAGTGGTAGCAACAGTAGTGGTCATAGTTGTAGCAACAGTAGTGGTTATAATGATGCATCCCACACAGCAACTCTCCTAGAATGCCTCTCACAAAGCAACCCTCTTAGAGTGTATCCCACATACTCTGGCTTTAGAGTGCATCCCACATATCTCGTTGAGCAAGGTTGTCTGGGTGCATCCCACATAGCAAGGCTTGTAGACTGCGTCCCACATAGCAAGGCTTGTAGACTGCGTCCCACATAGCAAGGCTTGTAGACTGCGTCCCACATAGCAAGGCTTGTAGACTGCGTCCCACATACCAGGCTCCTCTCTCCTCCACACGTCTTAGCTCGATATATTGGGTGAAAATCTATCGCATCTTATATATAATACTATTTTTTTTTTTGTTTTGCTGATTAGACTAGAAAGCCAGCGGTAGGCATCGGTCATACGATCTAAAGCTCCAGCCAGTGAGCAAGAATAGAATTTTATATATTTCTTTACAAAATAAAATACCTCCACCAGCAGCGACATCTACAAGATTCATTGGTAAATCAATCAGTACTTCTTATCCCCGACAGTGAATCGTTGCTGTTCTAGCCATCACCATCACCATGAAGAGGATTATTATTATGTTCGTGACTGCTGCAGTGCTGCTGGTCGCTGCTCACAGAGGGAGACAAGGAGGGCACAGAAGAGGCTGCCCGTGTCTTGGTAAGTCGTAGCCGCAGTAATGTTAACTGTATTAACATAAACATCAGTGACAGTAGCAACAGTAATATTTATGTCGTAGTAGTGGTAGCCTTACTGGTAGCAGTAATAGGGATTTTATTTGTAGCTGAGGCAGCAGCAGCAATAATAGTAGCAGTAATAGTGGTCATGTTAGCAGAAGTAGTAGTATGAGTAGTTGTTTTAAGTGTAGTTTAAGTAGCAGTGATCATTGGAGGTAGTATTACTTATAGTGTTTTTAAAGGCAGTGTTAGTTTAATATCTTTATTATGCACCCCATACCCATCCTGTGGGCGGTAGTCGAAAGATTACAGAGGTACATAATTGATCCAGGGACTGGACTCCAAACTTTTGATAACTGAGCAAGTTACAGAGGTAATGGACTCACAATTACAAAGGTAATAAACTCAAAAATTACAAAGGTAATGAACTCACAAATTACAAAGGTAATGAACTCCAGGTAGGTCTGGTCACAATCGTGATAAGTTACAAATGTATTTACAGATTACAAAGGTACGTAACGGCTCCAAGGACTGGGCCCCCAAAGTTTTCATAACTGAACTAGGTACAAGGGTAATGAACTCACAAGATACAAAGGTAATGAATCCTGTAAGAATGGTTACTTACGTTTATACATGGCTACAGTCATGAACATATAGAGTACTGAGCAATTCACACTTCCACACCCGGTCACAACTGTAATGAGAGATGGCAGTGATAGTAGTAGTCTTGGTGGTACTAGTGGTTACTGCAGCAGTGGTGTTAATGGTAGTGGTAGTAGTGGTCTTGGTGGTACTAGTGGTTGCTGCAGCAGTGGTGTTAATGGTAGTGGTAGTAGTGGTCTTGGTGGTACTAGTGGTTACTGCAGCAGTGGTGTTAATGGTAGTGGTAGTAGTGGTCTTGGTGGTAATAGTGGTTGCTGCAGCAGTGGTGTTAATGGTAGTGGTAGTAGTGGTCTTGGTGGTACTTGTGGTTGCTACAGCAGTGGTGTTAATGGCAGTGGTAGTAGTGGTCTTGGTGGTACTAGTGATTGCTGCAGCAGTGGTGTTAATGGGAGTGGTAGTAGTGGTCTTGGTGGTACTTGTGGTTGCTGCAGCAGTGGTGTTAGTAGTAGCGATCTTGGTGGTACTAGTGGTTGCTGCAGCAGTGGTGTTAGTAGTAGAGGTCTTGGTGGTAATAGTGGTTGCTGCAGCAGTGGTGTTAATGGGAGTGGTAGTAGTGGTCTTGGTGGTACTTGTGGTTGCTGCAGCACTGGTGTTAGCAGTAGTGGTCTTCGTGGTACTAGTGGTTGCTGCAGCAGTGGTGCTAGTAGCAGTCTCTTGGTGGTACTAGTGGCTGCTGCAGCAGTGGTGTTAATGGGAGTGGTAGTAGTGGTCTTGGTGGTACTAGTGGTTGCTGCAGCAGTGGTGTTAATGGCAGTGGTAGTAGTGGTCTTGGTGGTACTAGTGGTTGCTGCAGCAGTGGTGTTAGTAGTAGTGGTCTTGGTGGTAATAGTGGTTGCTGCAGCAGTGGTGTTAGTAGTAGTGGTCTTGGTGGTAATAGTGGTTGCTGCAGCAGTGGTGTTAATGGCAGTGGTAGTAGTGGTCTTGGTGGTACTAGTGGTTGCTGCAGCAGTGGTGTTAGTAGTAGTGGTCTTGGTGGTAATAGTGGTTGCTGCAGCAGTGGTGTTAGTAGTAGTGGTCTTGGTGGTAATAGTGGTTGCTGCAGCAGTGGTGTTAATGGGAGTGGTAGTAGTGGTATTGATGGTACTTGTGGTTGCTGCAGCAGTGGTGTTAGTAGTAGTGGTCTTCGTGGTACTAGTGGTTGCTGCAGCAGTGGTGCTAGAAGCAGTGTCTTGGTGGTACTAGTGGCTGCTGCAGCATTGGTGTTAATGGGAGTGGTAGTAGTGGTCTTGGTGGTACTAGTGGTTGCTGCAGCATTGGTGTTAATGGCAGTGGTAGTAGTGGTCTTGGTGGTACTAGTGGTTGCTGCAGCAGTGGTGTTAATGGCAGTGGTAGTATTGGTCTTGGTGGTACTAGTGGTTGCTGCAGCAGTGGTGTTAATGGCAGTGGTAGTATTGGTCTTGGTGGTACTAGTGGTTGCTGCAGCAGTACTAGTAGTGTTTGGTGGTACTAGTGGTTGCTGCAGCAGTGGTGTTAATGGCAGTGGTAGTAGTGGTCTTGATGGTACTAGTGGATGCTGCAGCAATGGTGCTAGTAGTAGTGATCTTGGGGGTACCAGTGGTTGCTGCAGCAGTGGAGCTAGTAGTAGTGATCTTGGTGGTACTAGTGGTTGCTGCAGCAGTGGTGTTGGTAGTAGTGGTCTTGGTGGTACTAGTGGTTGCTGCAGCAGTGGTGCTAGTAGTAGTGATCTTGGTGGTACTAGTGGTTGCTGCAGCAGTGGTGTTAGTAGAAGTGGTCTTGGTGGTACTAGTGGTTGCTGCAGCAGGGGTGTTAGTAGTAGTAGTCTTTGTGGTACTAGTGGTTGCTGCAGCAGTGGTGTTAGTAGTAGTGGTGGTTTTGGTGGTACTAGTGGCTGCTGCAGCAGTGGTGTTAGTAGTAATGGTCTTAGTGGTACTAGTGGTTGCTGCAGCAGTGGTGTTAGTAGCAGTGGTCTTGGGGGTACTAGTGGTTGCTGCAGCAGTGATGTTAGTAGTAGTGGTCTTGGTGGTACTAGTGCTTGCTGCAGCAGTGATGTTAGTAGTAGTGGTCTTGGTGGTACTAGTGGTTGCTGCAGCAGTGGTGTTAGTAGAAGTGGTCTTGGTGGTACTAGTGGTTGCTGCAGCAGTGGTGTTAATGGTAGTGGTAGTAGTGGTCTTGGTGGTACTAGTGGTTACTGCAGCAGTGGTGTTAATGGTAGTGGTAGTAGTGGTCTTGGTGGTAATAGTGGTTGCTGCAGCAGTGGTGTTAATGGTAGTGGTAGTAGTGGTCTTGGTGGTACTTGTGGTTGCTACAGCAGTGGTGTTAATGGCAGTGGTAGTAGTGGTCTTGGTGGTACTAGTGATTGCTGCAGCAGTGGTGTTAATGGGAGTGGTAGTAGTGGTCTTGGTGGTACTTGTGGTTGCTGCAGCAGTGGTGTTAGTAGTAGCGATCTTGGTGGTACTAGTGGTTGCTGCAGCAGTGGTGTTAGTAGTAGTGGTCTTGGTGGTAATAGTGGTTGCTGCAGCAGTGGTGTTAATGGGAGTGGTAGTAGTGGTCTTGGTGGTACTTGTGGTTGCTGCAGCACTGGTGTTAGCAGTAGTGGTCTTCGTGGTACTAGTGGTTGCTGCAGCAGTGGTGCTAGTAGCAGTCTCTTGGTGGTACTAGTGGCTGCTGCAGCAGTGGTGTTAATGGGAGTGGTAGTAGTGGTCTTGGTGGTACTAGTGGTTGCTGCAGCAGTGGTGTTAATGGCAGTGGTAGTAGTGGTCTTGGTGGTACTAGTGGTTGCTGCAGCAGTGGTGTTAGTAGTAGTGGTCTTGGTGGTAATAGTGGTTGCTGCAGCAGTGGTGTTAGTAGTAGTGGTCTTGGTGGTAATAGTGGTTGCTGCAGCAGTGGTGTTAATGGCAGTGGTAGTAGTGGTCTTGGTGGTACTAGTGGTTGCTGCAGCAGTGGTGTTAGTAGTAGTGGTCTTGGTGGTAATAGTGGTTGCTGCAGCAGTGGTGTTAGTAGTAGTGGTCTTGGTGGTAATAGTGGTTGCTGCAGCAGTGGTGTTAATGGGAGTGGTAGTAGTGGTATTGGTGGTACTTGTGGTTGCTGCAGCAGTGGTGTTAGTAGTAGTGGTCTTCGTGGTACTAGTGGTTGCTGCAGCAGTGGTGCTAGTAGCAGTGTCTTGGTGGTACTAGTGGCTGCTGCAGCAGTGGTGTTAATGGGAGTGGTAGTAGTGGTCTTGGTGGTACTAGTGGTTGCTGCAGCATTGGTGTTAATGGCAGTGGTAGTAGTGGTCTTGGTGGTACTAGTGGTTGCTGCAGCAGTGGTGTTAATGGCAGTGGTAGTATTGGTCTTGGTGGTACTAGTGGTTGCTGCAGCAGTGGTGTTAATGGCAGTGGTAGTAGTGGTCTTGGTGGTACTAGTGGTTGCTGCAGCAGTGGTGTTAATGGCAGTGGTAGTAGTGGTCTTGATGGTACTAGTGGATGCTGCAGCAATGGTGCTAGTAGTAGTGATCTTGGGGGTACCAGTGGTTGCTGCAGCAGTGGAGCTAGTAGTAGTGATCTTGGTGGTACTAGTGGTTGCTGCAGCAGTGGTGTTGGTAGTAGTGGTCTTGGTGGTACTAGTGGTTGCTGCAGCAGTGGTGCTAGTAGTAGTGATCTTGGTGGTACTAGTGGTTGCTGCAGCAGTGGTGTTAGTAGAAGTGGTCTTGGTGGTACTAGTGGTTGCTGCAGCAGGGGTGTTAGTAGTAGTAGTCTTTGTGGTACTAGTGGTTGCTGCAGCAGTGGTGTTAGAAGTAGTGGTGGTTTTGGTGGTACTAGTGGCTGCTGCAGCAGTGGTGTTAGTAGTAATGGTCTTAGTGGTACTAGTGGTTGCTGCAGCAGTGGTGTTAGTAGCAGTGGTCTTGGGGGTACTAGTGGTTGCTGCAGCAGTGATGTTAGTAGTAGTGGTCTTGGTGGTACTAGTGGTTGCTGCAGCAGTGGTGTTAGTAGAAGTGGTCTTTGTGGTACTAGTGGTTGGTGCAGCAGTGGTGTTAGTAGTAGTGGTCTTGGTGGTACTAGTGGTTGCTGCAGCAGTGATGTTAGTAGTAGTGGTCTTGGTGGTACTAGTGGTTGCTGCAGCAGTGGTGTTAGTAGAAGTGGTCTTGGTGGTACTAGTGGTTGCTGCAGCAGTGGTGTTAGTAGTAGTGGTCTTGGTGGTACTAGTGGTTGCTGCAGCAGTGATGTTAGTAGTAGTGGTCTTGGTGGTACTAGTGGTTGCTGCAGCAGTGGTGTTAGTAGTAGTAGTGGTCTTGGTGGTACTAGTAGTTGCTGCAGCAGTGGTGTTAGTAGTAGTGACCTTGGTGGTACTAGTGGCTGCTGCAGCAGTGGTGTTAGTAGTAGTAGTGGTCTTGGTGGTACTAGTGGTTGCTGCAGCAGTGGTGTTAGTAGTAGTAGTGGTCTTGGTGGTACTAGTAGTTGCTGCAGCAGTGGTGTTAGTAGTAGTGACCTTGGTGGTACTAGTGGCTGCTGCAGCAGTGGTGTTAGTAGTAGTAGTGGTCTTGGTGGTACTAGTGGTTGCTGCAGCAGTGGTGTTAGTAGTAGTAGTGGTCTTTGTGGTTCTAGTGGTTGCTGCAGCAGTGGTGTTAATGGTAGTGGTAGTAGTGGTCTTGTTGGTACTTGTGGTTGCTGCAGCAGTGGTGTTAGTAGTAGTGGTCTTTGTGGTTCTAGTGGTTGCTGCGGCAGTGTTGTTAATGGTAGTGGTAGTAGTGGTCTTGGTGGTACTAGTGGTTGCTGCAGCAGTGTTGTTAATGGTAGTGGTAGTAGTGGTCTTGGTAGTACTAGTGGTTGCTGCAGCAGTGTTGTTAATGGTAGTGGTAGTAGTGATCTAGGTGGTACTAGTGGTTGCTGCAGCAGTGTTGTTAATGGTAGTGGTAGTAGTGATCTAGGTGGTACTAGTGGTTGCTGCAGCAGTGGTGTTAATGGTAGTGGTAGTAGTGGTCTTGGTGGTACTAGTGGTTGCTGCAGCAGTGGTGTTAATGGTAGTGGTAGTAGTGGTCTTGGTGGTACTAGTGGTTGCTGCAGCAGTGGTGTTAATGGTAGTGGTAGTAGTGGTCTTGGTGGTACTAGTGGTTGCTGCAGCAGTGGGGTTAATGGTAGTGGTAGTAGTGGTCTTGGTGGTACTAGTGGTTGCTGCAGCAGTGGTGTTAATGGTAGTGGTAGTAGTGGTCTAAGTGGTACTAGTGGTTGCTGCAACAGTGGTGTTAATGGTAGTTGTAGTAGTGGTCTAGGTGGTACTAGTGGTTGCTGCAGCAGTGGTGTTAATGGTAGTGGTAGTAGTGGTCTTGGTGGTACTAGTGGTTGCTGCAGCAGTGGTGTTAATGGTAGTGGTAGTAGTGGTCTTGGTGGTACTAGTGGTTGCTGCAGCAGTGGTGTTAATGGTAGTGGTAGTAGTGGTCTAAGTGGTGTGGTTAAGTGGTTGCTGCAGCAGTGGTGTTAATGGTAGGTGTGGTAGTAGTGGTCTTGGTGGTACTAGTGGTTGCTGCAGCAGTGGTTGCTGCAGCAGTGGTGTTAATGGTAGGTAGTAGTGGTAGTAGTGGTTGATGCAGCAATGGTGTTAATGGTAGTGGTAGTAGTGGTCTTGGTGGTACTAGTGGTTGCTGCAGCAGTGGTGTTAATGGTAGTGGTAGTAGTGGTCTAAGTGGTACTAGTGGTTGCTGCAACAGTGGTGTTAATGGTAGTTGTAGTTGGTCTAGGTGGTACTAGTGGTTGCTGCAGCAGTGGTGTTAGTAGTAGTGGTAGTAGTGGTCTTGGTGGTACTAGTGGTTGCTGCAGCAGTGGTGTTAATGGTAGTGGTAGTAGTGGTCTTGGTGGTACTAGTGGTTGCTGCAGCAGTGGTGTTAATGGTAGTGGTAGTAGTGGTTTTGGTGGTACTAGTGGTTGCTGCAGCAGTGGTGTTAATGGTAGTGGTAGTAGTGGTCTTGGTGGTACTAGTGGTTGCTGCAGCAGTGGTGTTAATGGTAGTGGTAGTAGTGGTCTTGGTGGTACTTGTGGTTGCTACAGCAGTGGTGTTAATGGTAGTGGTAGTAGTGGTCTTGGTGGTACTAGTGGTTGCTGCAGCAGTGGTGTTAATGGTAGTGGTAGTAGTGGTAGTAGAAGAAACAGTAACTATAAAGATCTTAATAACAGCAGTAGTCATGCTATATGTTGTGGTGATAATACCAGTTATAGCAGCTGTACTAGTAATACCAGTTATAGCACTCCATTTTTTTAATTGGTACAATTTTTATGTCAATAAGAGAATATCAAAATATTTGTAACTTAACCTAGTAATGCCCATTTTTTTATATAAGTAAGCTTCTGTTGTATATGCAGGAAATATTCTATTTAGAAAATAAAATTGATATTTCTTAGTTCGGATGTCTTTTCTCTCATTTCTTCGTATGTCCTGTTCACTCAGTCTCCGTGTGGAGGACAACATTATATTTGACTCACAGCTTTTCTTTCCACCTTCTGTTCTGTCAGGTGTCCTGTGGGATCATACCTCATAACATAGAGTACATATCCGTACACTTTCTTTTAAACATCCAGGGTGTTTTGGCACTGAAGGTGAAGAAATATGCAGGTAATGTCCGACAATGGAGAGCTTGAAGTCCACAAGTGGCGTGTGAGTTCCCAGTTGATATTACTGATTATGTAAGCATTCACTGGTTGTGTCAAAGAAATTGGTTGACAAGATCAAATACCAGTTCATACCTCTCACACCAGAGTGGTATTTCTGAATCAGCCAATCCAGGTGGTCTACACGTTGTCTTTGCTGCAGCAACGTTTATCATGCAACTTTTGTCACTCTGACTTTTTTGGGTTATCCCAGGTTCTCTCCACATATGCTGCTATGTATGATAATCTATGTAACTGTATTTGTGTATATCTGAATAAACTCACCTGTAATCAAGACCACATTTTTTCACCAAATCTGTCATAATCATATGTTTCCCTTTCTTTCATTCTCATATTTTTGTCATCCAGTGTGAGTGGCCTTGTTGTCCAAGTAACTCGCATGTCTAGTTGATTCATGTGAGCCAGAAACATGAGTTAGTAAAGAAATTGTTCATATAATTCTCATGATAAGCATGATGACTCAACTCTTGAACTGTATCTAATACAACTTTGTCTCCAAGGGTTTCCTGAAATATGCAGCCACTGTTTCTTCTCCTTGAGTTGGGGGCGTTGACCCCCGGAACTCTCTCCAGATATACTCCAGGTATCCTGTGTTTTCACAGCACATAAGCCACTGTGTGAAACCAAAATGAACTATTTTGCCTCTGATGAACTGTTTCAAACCATACTTTCCATAGCACCTTACAGTTTGCTCGCCAGTGAATAATTCTCTGGAAAATATTCCATTGCTCTGACTGCCTCGTTTAGATATTTCATCACAGATTTGTATTTGAATGCTCCGCCATTCATGTTTTGTGGGTCATTTTCGTTCTTAGCAACATGATGATAGATCTTTATTTCTATATATCTGTTTCTTGGCATGTCATACCTCACAATAGCTGTATCGAGGTGTTCATCTGAACTCCAGTACTGATGTTCACATGGTAACTTATCATAGCCAGAAAACAACCGTAGCTGAACTACAAATTTCCTCAGGAAATTTTAACAATAATATCTTTATTCCTACAAGTATACAAGGTATACAGACCATAGCTGACATCAGTGACATACTACTATAGAGAAAATCCCTTGTTATGCTGAGCATTTCCCGCAAATTAGGTCAGTTTTGTCTCAGGATGCGACTCACACCAGTCGACTAACTCCCAGGTACCCATTTTACTGATGGGTACCTGGGTATACCCTCATCCCAGTCAAAAGGTGCTCTAGAGAAATTTCATCAGACACTGAAGTCTATGATGAGAGCTTATTGTGAACATTTTTCTAGAGACTGGGATGAGGGTATACCTTTTCTTCTGTTCGCTCTGAGAGAAAGTGAGCAAGAAAGTCTCGGATTTAGTCAATTTGAATTAATATTCGGACACCAAGTGCGTGGTCCTCTCGCAGTGTTAAAAGACGTGTGGACAGGAAAATCAAATCCATCATTGAGTACTTCACCTTCATTAATGCAGCAACATTTGACAGCCGTTAGAGAGCTAGCTTCGAAAAACCTAATTTCAGTCCAAGCTAGACTGAAGCACTATTGAATCATACCGAATTCTAATGGATAATTGGACAAGGATACTGACTACTTGTTACGAAAACCCAGTAACAGGCTGGATGCTAGAAGGGCAGTCCTTTCTTGTATTCACTGGAGATCTCTAAGCTTTTAGAATCGCGTTTCTTGTAACACCATCTAAAGGGGACAAAAAGATACCAAACATCCAGGCCATGGAAAAATCTGAGTAGCCACAGCCACTCAAGAGGGAGAGGTTTTTTAGTGCAAGGAAGGAAAAAAAAACTGGCAGGAAATGGCAGAAATCGTACAGCAAATCCAGTCATTCCTGGAGTGGAACCACAGTCGATGGCCTCCACTCCAAACCAACAGATACAGATATTAACGCCGGAAAAAAAAGTCCTCCCCAGCACCACCAATACCACCAGTCCGATGGCATTCTTCTTTGCAAATATACAGGGTCTAAAGCCAGCAACGAACAACAAAATACCTTTCATCCGTGGACTGCTTGCAGAGGCAAATGTTCGCGGCTTTCACAGAGACCCACATAAAGGATCATTTGGACAACGAAATATGGATCCCAGGTTACAACCTATACAGATGCGACAGAGTGAACAGGCAAAAGAGGGGAGTTGGCCTGTATATCGCAGAGTCACTTGTTTGCACAGAACTGCTTAATGCCTCAAATGATGTAGTGGAAGTTTTAGCAGTAAAGACCGAGAACCAAAACCTAGTCATTGTGGTAGTCTACAAGCCTCCTGATGCAACGTCCCAGCAATTCCAGGAACAGCTGTTAAAAATTGACCACTGTCTGGAAAATCTGCCAGCTCCTGCCCCCAACATCTTGCTCCTGGGGGATTTCAACTTAAGGCACTTAAAATGGAGGAATATAGCAAATAATGTTGTTGCAGTGATAATAAGGAGGCAGCTCTGACGAAAACTCACACACACACGAGCTTTTAAATCTCTGCACAAAATTCAATTTAAACCAGCAGATAATAGAGCCCACTAGACTGGAGAATACACTAGACCTCATCTTCACTAACAACGATGATCTGATACGAAATGTCACCATATCAAATACAATATACTCAGATCACAACATAATCGAGGTTCAGACATGTATGCGCGGAGCCCCAGACCGACATAATGAGACTAGTCACGAGGGAGCATTCACCAAATTCAACTTCAATAACAAGAACATAAAGTGGGACCAAGTAAACCAAGCCCTAACCGATATAAGTTGGTGAAATAGACTAAGCAACACAGACCCCAACTTATGCCTAGAACAGATTAACTCGGTGGCACTCGATGTATACACAAGGCTTATTCCTTTAAGAAAAAGGAGGAGTAGATGTAAAACAGAAAGAGACAGGCGCTCCCTTTACAGGCGACGAAAAAGAATAACAGAGCGGCTAAAAGAGGCCAATATATCTGAAATGCGTAGGGAGTCACTGGTCAGAGAAATAGCAAACATCGAACTTAAGCTAAAGGAATATTATAGGAGTCAGGAATCGCGGGAAGAACTAAAAGCCATAAATGAAATCGAAAGAAACCCAAAGTATTTCTTTTCCTATGCTAAATCAAAGTCGAGAATAACGTCCAGTATTGGGCCCCTACTTAAACAAGATGGGTCCTACACAGATGACAGCAAGGAAATGAGTGAGCTACTCAAGTCCCAATATGACTCAGAGCTGAGTCGCCGAAACTTCTGAACACCCTTGACTTAACCTGATTCCTCATTTTTTTCTTCTTCTCCCTCTTCCCCTTTCCTCTTTCCTTTTTTGTCTTTCTTCTGTCGCATACTTCTGTTCCTTCATTATTTATTTCATCACTTCCCCTTCCCCCCACCTCTGTGTACTTGCTCTCCCTCTATGGGCACCTAGCTTCCTTGCAGTGCTCCCCTTTCTTTATATTTGACTGGCTCCTCCTCCTTAGTTCCCCACTGCTACCACTACTATTACTACTACTACTACTACTACTATTACTACTACTACCACTACTACTACTATTATTACTACCACCACTACCTCTTCCTGCCTATATATAGCCGTCCTGCTCCACTTCTGGCTAGTGTGACTTCGTAAATGGTCCAAGTCGGACCGAAACGCCGTCGTAAGCTCCTCTCTTCTTTGTGCGGGTTATTTGTGTATCGTTTCAGTCACGGTATTGTGCCTTTTTTTGTTATTTCTGAGAGTCGAAGATCAAAATTATTTTTTTATGAGAGACTCAGAGAATTAATACAAGCCTATCTGATGTTATACTGACGCCAAAATGACTTCGAACAGGCTATAAATGATATGCCCATGCACTGTGCCCCAGGGCCAGACTCATGGAACTCCGTGTTCATCAAGAACTGCAAGAACGAGCTTTTACCATCCTATGGAGAGGGAGCATGGGCACGGGGGTCGTCCCACAGTACTAAAAACAACAGACATAGCCCCACTCCACAAAGGGGGCAGTAAAGCAGCAGCAAAGAACTACAGACCGATAGCACTAACATCACATATTATAAAAATCTTTGAAAGAGTCCTAAGAAGCAAGATCGCCACCCATCTAGAAACCCATCAATTACACAACCCAGGGCAACATGGGTTTAGAGCAGGTCGCTCCTGTCTGTCTCAACTAATCGATCACTACGACAAGGTCTTAGATGCACTAGAAGACAAAAAGAATGCAGATGTAATATATACAGACTTTACAAAAGCCTTCGACAAGTGTGGCCATGGCGTAATAGCGCACAAAATGCGTGCTAAAGGAATAACAGGAAAAGTTGGTAGATGGATCTATAATTTCCTCACAAACAGAACACAAAGAGTAGTAGTCAACAGAGTAAAGTCTGAGGCGGCTACGGTGAAAAGCTCTGTTCCACAGGGCACAGTACTCACTCCCATCTTGTTTCTCATCCTCATTTCTGACATAGACAAGGATGTCAGCCACAGCACCGTGTCTTCCTTTGCAGATGACACCCGAATCTGCATGACAGTGTCTTCCTTTGCAGACACTGCAAGGCTCCAGGTGGACATCAACCAAATCTTTCAATGGGCTGCAGAAAAAAATATGAAGTTCACCGATGAGAAATTTCAATTACTCCGATATGGTAAACACGAGGAAATTAAAACTTCATCAGAGTACAAAACGAATTCCGGCCACGAAAATCCAACGTCAAAGACCTGGGAGTGATCATGTCGGAGGATCTCACCTTCAAGGACCATAACATTGTATCAATCGCAGATGCTAGAAAAATGACAGGATGGATTTATTTATTTATTTATTTATTTATTTGTTTATTTATTTATTTGAACATGATGTAGAGAAGTAAAAAAGGAATACAGTAAAGTGCAACATGCCAAAGCCAGCACAACGCAAGTATGCAGAGCATTATGGGCAGGCTTAAAATTAACTTAAGATTAACTAAGCAATGATATATACAGTGGTAAAACATTATTGTAAACAGATAACAATTAACCACAAATGAGTATTACAAAGACAGGTCATATAGTCATTTACTGTGTTATTGTGCAATCAGTAGAATGGAGTATTCTGTTAGGTAATGTAATAAAAAAATAACAAAGTTTGATAGGGTCTGAGGTTAAGCATTTCTGAGGTACAATTATGAGAAACATTTATGAGATACAATTTATAAGATAAAATTATTCAGTATTTATTTAGTTGTGGGTGAGTAAGTGATTTTTGAGAAGAGACTTGAATTTATAAACGGACAGTGTTTCTTTTATATTTACAGGTAATGAATTCCAGATTTTAGGGCCTTTTATGTGCATTGAGTTTTTGCATAGCGTGAGATGGACACGAGGAACATCAAAGAGTGATCTGTGCCTTGTGTTATGGTCATGTGTTCTGTTGAGGTTGGTAAGGAGACGTTTGAGGGGAGGGTTTATATCCGAGTTAAGTGTTCTATGTATGCAGTAGGTGCAGTAATAAGTATGGATGTTTTGTATGGTGAGTAGGTTTAGAGTTTTGAATATTGGTGGAGTGTACTTCCTGTAGTGAGAATTTATCATTCTGACTGCAGCCTTTTGTTGGGTAATTAGTGGTCTGAGATGGTTTATTGTTGTTGAGCCCCATGCACAAATTCCATAGGTGAGATAGGGGTAAATAAGTGAGTGATATAGGGTCAGGAGGGCTGACTGTGGAACATAGTACCGAATCTTCGATAGTATGCCTACGGTCTTGGAAATTTTCTTGGAAATTTGTTGTATATGTGTTTGAAATTTGAGTTTATTATCAAGGTGGATTCCTAAGAATTTTCCCTCTCTGAGCTTTGTGATAGGTCATCCGTTTATCATTATGTTAAGATTATAATCAAAAAGAAGCGCTAAGCCACAAGGACTATACAGACCATACAGATTATGTTAAGAGGGACATCTGTGGCTCTGTTACCAAACTGAATGAAGTAGGTTTTGTCAATGTTTAGAGTAAGTTTGTCAGACCTCATCCAGGCAGATATTTTCTGTAATTCGGTGTTTACAGTATTGGCTAGCGTGACTGGGCTCGGGTGAGAGAAGACGTATGTAGTGCCATCTGCAAATAGTGTGGGTTTGAGTAATTGCGATGCATTTGGTAGGCCATTTATGTATATGAGAACCTTCAAAACTAGGGATGCCAAGACCATGATGGCACTCTTCAGGTCACTTGTTCTATCTAGGCTGGAATATTGCTGCACACTAACAGCACCTTTCAAGGCAGGTGAAATTGCTGACCTAGAAAATGTACAGAGAACCTTCACAGTGCGCATAACGGAGATAAAACACCTCAATTACTGGGAGCGCTTGAGGTGCCTGAACCTGTATTCCCTGGAACGCAGGAGGGAGAGATACTTGATTATATACACCTGGAAAATCCTAGAGGGACTAGTACCGAACTTGCACACGAAAATCACTCACTACGAAAGCAAAAGACTTGGCAGACGATGCAACATCCCCCAATGAAAAGCAGGGGTGTCACTAGCACGTTAAGAGACAATACAATAAGTGTCAGGGGCCCGAGACTGTTCAACTGCCTCCCAGCATACATAAGGGGGATTACCAATAGACCCCTGACAGTCTTCAAGTTGGCACTCGACAAGCACCTTAAGTCGGTACCTGACCAGCCGGGCTGTGACTCGTATGTTAGATTGCGTGCAACCAGCAGTAACAGCCTGGTTGATCAGGCTCTGATCCACCAGAAGGCCTGATCACAGACCATGCCACAGCGTTGACCCCCGGAACTCTCTCCAGGTAAACTCCAGGTATGTATGCTTGGAGGCAGTTCAACAGTCTAGGACTCCTGGCACTTATTGTGTTGTCTCTTAACGTGCTAGTGACACCCCTGCTTTTCATTGCGAGGATGTTGCAGCGTCTGCCGAGTCTTTTGCTTTCGTACGGAGTGATTTTCGCATGCACGTTTGGTACTAATCCCTCTAGGATTTTCCAGGTGTATAAAATCATGTATCTCTCTCGCCTGCGTTCCAAGGAGTACAGGTTCAGGAACTTCAAGCGTTCCCAGTAATTTAAGTGTTTTATCTCCGTTATGTTAGGTAAGACACATATGCAACAGTCAGGTATCTTTATTTCGAAACGTTTCGCCTACACAGTAGGCTTCTTCAGTCGAGTACAGAAAAGTTGATAGAAGCAGAAGATACTTGAAGACGATGTAATCAGTCCATCACCCTTAAAGTTTTGAGGTGGTCAGTCCCTCAGTCTGGAGAAGAGCATTGTTCCGTTGTCTGAAACAATATTGTTTCAGACAACGGAACAATGCTCTTCTCCAGACTGAGGGACTGACCACCTCAAAACTTTAAGGGTGATGGACTGATTACATCGTCTTCAAGTATCTTCTGCTTCTATCAACTTTTCTGTACTCGACTGAAGAAGCCTACTGTGTAGGCGAAACGTTTCGAAATAAAGATACCTGACTGTTGCATATGTGTCTTACCTAACAATCTGTCGGTATTTTATACCATTTTAATGTTCATCTCCGTTATGCGTGCCCTGAAGGTTCTCTGTACATTTTCTAGGTCAGCAATTTCACCTCCTTTGAAAGGTGCTGTTAGTGTGCAGCAATATTCCAGCCTAAATAGAACAAGCGACCTGAAGAGTGTCATCGTGGGCTTTGCATCCCTAGTTTTGAAGGTTCTCATTATCCATCCTGTCATTTTTCTAGCAGATGCGATTGATACAATGTTATGATCCTTGAAGGTGAGATCCTCCGACATGATCACTCCCAGGTCTTTGACGTTATTTTTTCACTCTATTGTGCGGTTAGAATTTGTTTTATACTCCAATGAAATTTTAATTTCCTCACATTTACCATATCGGAGTAATTGAAATTTCTCATCATTCAGCTTCATATTGTTTTCTGCAGCCCATTTAAAGATTTGGTTGATGTCCGCCTGGAGCCTTGCAGTGTCTTCAGTGGAGGACACTGTCATGCAGATTCGGGTGTCATCTGCAAAGGAAGACACGGTGCTGTGGCTGACATCCTTGTCTATGTCAGATAAGAACATAAGAACATAAGAATGTAGGAACACTGCAGAAGGCCTACTGGCCCATACGAGGCAGGTCCTTATCAAAACGACATCTACCTAAAGCTACTCAAGAAATAACTCCCGTACCCCTTGACACCAATCAAACCCAGCCCCTCCCACTCATATATTTGTCCAGTCTCTTCTTAAAGCTACCCAAGGTCCTAACCTCTATCACCCCACTGGGAAGACTGTTCCACGCATCTACAACTCTGTAATAAAGTTGGTAGAATTACCGACAATATGTAAAGTAAAAGGACACAAGTGCAACTAATGTGACATTTATTTGTGGCAACGTTTCGCTCTCCAGGAGCTTTATCAAGTGGGCTAGAAGAAGATAAATTATGTAACATCACAGTCACTAGTGAGATGGTTGTGAGGCAGATAGACAGACTGAAGCAAAATAAGTCGCCGGGTCCTGATGAGGTTTTTTCAAGGGTTCTTAAGGAATGCAAAATGGAACTCTGTGAACCATTAACTAATATTTTTAATTTATCTCTTCAAACAGGTGTAGTGTCTGATATGTGGAAGATGGCTAATGTAACTCCTATTTTTAAAACAGGGGACAAGTCGTTACCGTCAAATTACCGCCCAATAAGCCTGACCTCAATTGTAGGCAAATTACTAGAGTCAATTATAGCTGAGATTATAAGAAGCCATCTCGATAAGCATAGCTTGATTAATGATACTCAGCATGGATTCACAAGAGGCCGGTCTTGTCTAACTAATTTATTAACTTTCTTCAGTAAAGCTTTTGAGGCTGTTGACCACAATAAAGAATTTGATATTATTTACTTAGATTTTAGTAAGGCTTTTGATAGAGTTCCGCACCATAGACTGTTAAAGAAAGTGGCAGCTCATGGCATTGGGGGAAAAGTGCTCTCGTGGATCGAGTCATGGCTCACTGACAGGAAGCAGAGAGTGTCCATAAATGGGGTTAAATCCGAGTGGGGATCTGTAACAAGTGGCGTTCCACAGGGATCAGTCTTGGGCCCGTTGTTATTTATAATATATATCAATGATCTTGATGAGGGAATTACTAGTGATATGAGCAAATTCGCCGATGACACAAAGATAGGTAGGATAATTGATTCAAACGTAGATGTTAGGGAACTTCAGGAGGATTTAAACAAACTCTATTCTTGGTCAGAAAAGTGGCAGATGCAGTTCAATGTAGATAAATGCAAGGTTCTGAAGCTTGGGAGTGCCCATAACCCTAGTACTTATAAATTAAATGATGTAGAACTTAGCCATACAGATTACGAAAAGGACTTGGGGGTTATGGTGAGCAGCAACCTTAAACCAAGACAGCAATGCCTAAGCGTACGTAATAAGGCAAATAGATTACTGGGATTTATATCAAGAAGTGTAAGCAACAGAAGTCCAGAGGTCATACTGCAGCTTTATACATCATTAGTAAGGCCTCACCTTGATTATGCAGCTCAGTTCTGGTCTCCGTATTACAAAATGGACATAAATTCGTTAGAAAACATTCAGCGTAGGATGACTAAATTAATACATAGCATCAGAAATCTTCCTTATGAAGAAAGATTGAAGACTCTTAAGTTACATTCACTTGTTAGACGAAGAATGAGAGGAGACCTGATCGAAGTGTATAAGTGGAAGATAGGTATTAATAAAGGGGATATTAATAAGGTCTTGAGGATGTCTCTCCAAGAGAGAACGCGCAGTAATGGATTTAAATTAGATAAGTTTAGATTTAGAAAGGACATCGGAAAGTATTGGTTTGGAAATAGGGTAGTTGATGAGTGGAACAGTCTACCTAGTTGGGTTATTGAGGCTGGGACTTTGGGTAGTTTCAAATCTAGGTTGGATAAGTACATGAGTGGGATGGGTTGGATTTGAGTGGGACTTTCACATCAGAGCTTATTTCTTGGGTGGCATTGAAAATTGGGTAGGGCAAATGTTTTGTTAGTGGGATGAATTGTAAAGGACCTGCCTAGTATGGGCCAACAGGCCTGCTGCAGTGTTCCTCCTTTCTTATGTTCTTATGTTCTTATTACAAACAATACATGGACACAGAGGGTATATAAAGGCTCAGAGTGAGGTGAATACTAGTGAGGTACCATTTCGATGTTCACTAGTGGTAGTAGTAGTAGTAGTAGTAGTGGCAAAAGTAATACAATATGGTAGAGCAAATAATTCGTACTTGAGTAAAAGGATATAAAAGCTATTACTTGGGTAACATAAAAATAGGTTGGACAAATATAAACTGGAATGAGGCAGCTTGTTTCAGTGTTCACTCTCTGTGCTTTGTGTAGTATAACAGGAGAGACTATGTGATGGCAGGGTTTACTGTTTTCAGGAGGATTCTTGCTAAGACTTCGGAGATGGTGAAGCTGCCGTTGTTTTGTTTAATTGTATTCGAAACAGCGATCAGTGCTGATTCAAGGCACTTGCGTGTGCGGAAATTAGTTTCTTTTATCACTAATTGGGCGTCTCTGAATTTCATAAGATGATTGGTGGAATTTCGGTGTTGTACGCAGGCGTTGTTTAAGTTGTCGTTCCTACATGCGTATATGTGTTCATTGAGGCGGGTGTCGAGGTTTCTTGCTGTATCACCTACGTAGATCTTGTCACAGCCTCCACAGGGTATAGTGTAAACTCCTGCATTGACTGGTTCGTAGTGCTTGGGTTTTGTCCTGGTTAGATCCTTTATTGAAGTGGTAGAAGCGATGGCGACTCTGGTGTTAGCTTGTGAAAGTACTTTTGAGACGTTTAGTGCAACCTGGCTGTTGAGTCCAATGACAAGCTACCTTTCCTCGACGTCCTCATTCACAAAGTAGACAACAACCTAAGATTTCAAGTTTATCGGAAACCCACCAATAAAAATGATCTCACACACTTCTATTCCAGTCAAGATACCAAGACCAAAAGAGGCATCATCATCGGGTTTTTCCTAAGAGCATACCGAATTTGTAGTCCTGAGTTTCTTGACGAGGAATGTACTTACATTCACCAAACATTCACTGAGTTACAATTTCCTTCTTTTTTCATCAAAGACTGCAAGAAAAGAGCTCTTCAGATCATCAATTCTCCACGCATCAACACCGCTCCCAACAAAGTTATAATTCTTCCCAACGGCCAGGTTGCACTAAACGTCTCAAAAGTACTTTCACAAGCTAACACCAGAGTCGCCATCGCTTCTACCACTTCAATAAAGGATCTAACCAGGACAAAACCCAAGCACTACGAACCAGTCAATGCAGGAGTTTACACTATACCCTGTGGAGGCTGTGACAAGATCTACGTAGGTGAAACAGCAAGAAACCTCGACACCCGCCTCAATGAACACATACGCATGTAGGGACGACAACTTAAACAACGCCTGCGTACAACACCGAAATTCCACCAATCATCTTATGAAATTCAGAGACGCCCAATTAGTGATAGAAACTAATTTCCGCACACGCAAGTGCCTTGAATCAGCACTGATCGCTGTTTCGAATACAATTAAACAAAACAACGGCAGCTTCACCATCTCCGAAGTCTTAGCAAGAATCCTCCTGAAAACAGTAAACCCTGCCATCACATAGTCTCTCCTGTTATACTACACAAAGCACAGAGAGTGAACACTGAAACAAGCTGCCTCATTCCAGTTTATATTTGTCCAACCTATTTTTATGTTACCCAAGTAATAGCTTTTATATCCTTTTACTCAAGTACGAATTATTTGCTCTACCATATTGTATTACTTTTGCCACTACTACTACTACTACTACTACCACTAGTGAACATCGAAGTGGTACCTCACTAGTATTCACCTCACTCTGAGCCTTTATATACCCTCTGTGTCCATGTATTGTTTGTAATGGCTTGATAAAGCTCCTGGAGAGCGAAACGTTGCCACAATAAATGTCACATTAGTTGCACTTGTGTCCTTTTACTTTACATCTACAACTCTGTTAGAAAACCAGTACTTACCTATGTCCTTTCTAAATCTAAATTTATCCAACTTAAATCCATTATTCCTGGTTCTTACCTTGTTCGACACCCTCAGTACTTTATTAATGTCTCCCTTGTTTATGCCCGTCATCCACTTATACACTTCAATGATATCTCCCCTCATTCTACGCCTCTCCAGAGAGTGGAGATTTAAAGCTTTAAGTCTATCTTCATACGGGAGGTTCCTTACACAGTAAATCATTTTAGTCATTCTTCTCTGTATGTTCTCTAATGAGTCTATGTCCATCCTGTAGTAAGGGGACCAAAACTGAGCAGCATAATCTAAATGAGGCCTCACTAGTGATGTATAGAGCTGTAAAATAACTTTTGGACTTCTGTTACTTATACTTCTTGAGATAAATCCAAGTAATCTGTTGGCCTTGTTGCGCACACTGAGGCACTGCTGTCTTGGCTTTAGATTTCTGCTTACCATGACTCCCAAGTCTTTTTCACATTCTGTATGACCAAGCTCTACTTCACCTAGATTATAGCTTCGAGAGTTATTTTCATTACCAAGGGCAAGTACCTTACACTTATCCACATTAAACTTCATCTGCCATTTCTCAGACCAAGACATTAATTTGTTCAAATCGTCCTGGAGTTCATTGATATCCTCCTCAGAGTGAATTATACGGCCTATCTTTGTATCATCAGCAAACTTACTCATGTCACTAGTAATCCCTTCATCAAGGTCATTAATGTAAATTATGAACAAGAGAGGGCCTAAAACTGATCCTTGTGGAACGCCACTAGTGACTAATCCCCATTCAGATTTCACTCCCTTAATGGTAACTCTCTGCTTTCTATTGGTAAGCCATGCCTCAATCCATGCTAGAACTTTACCTCCTATACCATGAGCTGCCACTTTTCTTAAGAGTCTCTTGTGAGGTACTCTGTCGAAGGCTTTACTAAAATCCAAATAAACAATATCATATTCTAATAAAGTTGGTAGAATTACCGACAATATGTAAAGTAAAAGGACACAAGTGCAACTAATGTGACATTTATTGTGGCAACGTTTCGCTCTCCAGGAGCTTTATCAAGCCATGGCTTGATAAAGCTCCTGGAGAGCGAAACGTTGCCACAATAAATGTCACATTAGTTGCACTTGTGTCCTTTTACTTTAAATATCATATTCCTTATCACTGTCAACTGCCTCAAATGTTCTATTGAAGAACGTCAGTAAGTTTGTCAGGCAAGAACGACCTCTCGTGAATCCATGCTGAGATTCATTTATCAAGTTATGCTCTTCAAGGTGACTTCTGATAATGTCAGCTATAATTGATTCTAATAACTTGCCCACTATAGATGTCAGGCTTATTGGACGGTAATTTGAAGGAGTGGACTTATCCCCTGATTTGAATATAGGAACCACATTAGCCATCTTCCACATCTCTGGCACAACACTGGTAAGGATGGACGCATTGAATACACTCGTTAATGGCTGACTAAGCTCCATCTTGCATTCCTTAAGTACCCTTGAAAACAACTCATCGGGTCCTGGGAACTTATTTTGTTTCAGTTTGTCTATCTGTTTAATAACCATGTCCCTCGTGACAGTAATATTAGTTAACTTAAATTCATCAGGAACTAAATAATTGTTAATTACTGGAATCTCATTTACATCTTCTTGTGTAAAAACTGACAAAAAATAGTCATTAAATAAGGAACACATTTCCAGTTCATTATCCGTCAGCTGTCCATTCCCAGATTTCAGAGGTCCTACTTTTTCCTTCACCTTCGTCCTATACACTTGAAAGAACCCTTTTGGATTAGTCTTTGATTCATTAGCGACTCTAATTTCATAGTCACGTTTAGCCTTTCTAATCGCCTTTTTTACTTTTCTTTTAAGCTGAACATATTGGTCAGTAAGGTTAACCTCTCCTCTTCTGGTGCGCCTATAAATTCCCCTTTTCTCCCCTAATAGATGCTTTAGCCTCCTGTTAACCCATTTGGGATCGTTATTATTAGACCTAATTTCTCTCTGGGGAATGTATATACTCTGGGCACTGTGTACATTATTAAGAAAACAATCATTAAAGCAGATCCCTTCATATTCATAAGTATGATTATCGTCAATAAAATCATTAGCTAGATAACCCCAATCAAGATTAGACAGATGTTCCCTAAGTCCATTATAATCGGCAGAACGAAAATCGGGGATTTTTACTGTATTATCATTATTCTTGCATTCCCAATTAATGCTAAAGGTGATGGATTTGTGATCACTTTCGCCAAGCTCTTCAGTGATCTCCAGATTATTCACGAGTGTTTCCTTATTTGACAAGACTAGGTCTAGCAAATTATTACCCCTGGTAGGTTCAGTTACACTCTGTTTCAGAAAACAGTCCTGAACTGTTTCCATGAAGTCACTGGACTCTAGATTACCTGTCAAAGAATTCCAGTCAATTTGGCTAAAGTTAAAGTCCCCTACTATGACTACGTTACTGTGTCCAGATGCCCTAACAATTTCGTCCCAAAGAAGTCTCCCTCTATCGTGATCCAAGCCTGGAGGTCGGTATATTACACCTAGAATTAGTTTTTCTTGACCCTCCACGAACTCTACCCAAACAGACTCTGTTACTGCTCCATCTATTTTTATACCTGTTTTTATGCAACAATTAATATTTTCTCGAACATACAATGCAACTCCTCCCCCCTTCCCATTACATCTATCCACATTGAATAGCTTAAATCCCTGAATATTACACTCAGCAGTCATATCCCGACTCTTTAAATCATACCACGTTTCAGTTAATGCAATGATATCAAAGTTCCCAGCACATGCTACAGTGGCTCCCTAGTATATTGATGATAAAGGCTAAAGTGTCATTTGAAAACAGGTGAATTTGTAAATGAAGTGATAAGCCTATAGAGGCAGGTGCCAGAAGTCGCCAGAAACTTACCACAGGTCAGCTGTTTTTAATAATCTTCCTGGCCTGCTAGTGTACTCGCATATAATCTAGTGATACCAGTGAATAGCAGAATACAGTGTTGTAGTAGCAACTAACCAGTATTATAATGGTACTTAGTGAAGTGGAGTGACTTTCATTAGTTTCTTTTTCTTGAAATACCAGACGTTACTGTGAGTTTCATATAACCTGTAGTTACCAGCGGTCGCAATATACACAACGAGAAGCAATTATTACTACAGAAAAAGCGCCCTTCCTCCAAAATTTGCACCAGTCAACTATAGTGATAATATAGCATTTATTGTGGTGGAGACGGAAAAAAAAAAAATAGAGAAGCTAGATACAGCGATTGATAAACAAAGGTGGAGGCTCGACCGTTCGTCATTGTAGGAGTGCCAGCAGTCACCGGCTCTTCAACACGCAAGTTATACTTTTGTATCAATCAAATCACATATTACTCGGGTAGATAATTTCCAGTAGATCCTTCATGTGTTAGCTCAAATCACCGACCAGTATGGTTTAAATAAGTGACCCACTGATCAGATCAGATAGACTGGTCCGAACCCTTGACTGGTCGAACCCTTGACTGGTCCGAACCCTTGACTGGTCCGAACCCTGGACTGGTTTCAAACGGTTTCGTTGTGCACCACCTAGCAGGTTATTAATAGAATATTCAAGAGGTTGCTAGTAGAATTGCAGTAAATAAACCATTCAAATCACTATGAAGCTGTGTGTAGTCTGTGGTCAGTCAAACAAACGGGCTTCCACATGCATAAATTGTCATTTCTGTGGTAATTGGTGTCACGCCCCTTGTGCAGATATCCAAGAACTAGCTACAAGCAGTATTAAAACAGGGAAGTGTTTTTGGGTATGCCCAAATGAGATAAATCTGTGGACTAAAATCACAAGGGTATTAAAAGAGGTCAACATCAAAGCTGCTTTCATAGAAAACCTGGAAGCTTTCTACAACAGATGGGAACATAAAAAGTCCGGGCTGAATGGTACTGCCCTTGATACTGGCCATGTAGTCAGAAACTGTAAGGCTGGAGATGATGTCCTGGTAGTCAGTAAATGGGGGGCTGATAGTGCTGTCCTGGGAGACAGTAATGGGGAAGCTGGAGGTGCTGTCCTGGGAGACAGTAATGGTGAAGCTGGAGGTGCTGTCCTGGGAGACAGTAATGGTGAAGCTGGAGATGCTGTCCTGGGAGACAGTAATGGGGAAGCTGGAGATGCTGTCCTGGGAGACAGTAATGGTGAAGCTGGAGATTTTGTCCAGGTAGTCGGGAATTATACGCAGGAAGGAATACATATGAATGACCGCATAGGGGACAGGAGCCATAGTAGGGAAACAAGTGTAGTCAAAGATAAGATAAAACCAATATTGCAAACTAGAAATACCGCAGGAAATAGCAAACAAGAGGACTCCACTAGCAATAGTGAGGATATATTACCAAAAACAAATGGTGGGAGCTCCATTGTTGGTGCTAGGGAGGATAGAAGTAAGACAGGGAAACATGCACCAACAGGGAATACAGTCACAGAAACCCAAGGCAAACGGAAACCAAGCCTGTGCACATACTATGCACTCGGTATCTGCTGGCATGGGAAATCTGGAAAAACAGATGGGACGTGCAACTATGACCACCCTAGGAAATGCCATGCCCATATGAAAACAGGAAAATGCAAACTCCCTTCCTGTAAGCTTTTTCACCCTAAACTGTGTACCTCTTCAGTACAGGAAAGACTGTGCTATAACTTAAATTGCCAGGCATACCATCTAAAGGGGACAAAAAGATACAAAACATCCAGGCCATGGGAAAACCTGGGTAGCCACAGTCACTCAAGAGGGAGAGGTTTTTTAGTGCCAGGAAGGAAAAAAAACTGGCAGGAAATGGCAGAAATCGTACACCAAATCCAGTCATTCCTGGAGTGGAACCACAGTCGATGGCCTCCACTCCAAACCAACAGATACAGATACTAATGCCGGAAAAAAAATCCCCCCCCAGTACCAACAATACCACCAGTCCGATAACATTCTTCTTTGCAAATATACAGGGTCTAAAGCCAGCAACAAACAACAAAATACCTTTCATCCGTGGACTGCTTGCAGAGGCAAAGGCAATGTTCGCGGCTTTCACTGAGACCCACATAAAGGATCACTTGGACAACGAAATATGGATCCCAGGTTACAACCTATATAGATGTGACAGAGTGAACAGGCAAAAGGGGGGGGTTGGCCTGTACATTGCAGAGTCACTTGTTTGCACAGAACTGCTAAATGCCTCAAATGATGTAGTGGAAGTTTTAGCAGTAAAGGTCGAGAACCAAAACCTAGTCATTGTGATAGTCTACAAGCCTCCGGATGCAACATCCCAGCAATTCCAGGAACAGCTGTTAAAAATTGACCACTGTCTGGAAAACCTTCCAGCTCCTGCACCCAACATCTTGCTCCTGGGGGATTTCAACTTAAGGCACCTAAAATGGAGGAATATAGCAAATAATATTGTTGCAGTAATAACACCAGGAGGCAGCTCTGATGAAAACTCACACTCACGCGAGCTTTTAAATCTCTGCACAAAATTCAATTTAAACCAGCAAATAATAGAGCCTACTAGACTGGAGAATACACTAGACCTCATCTTCACTAACAATGATGATCTGATAAGAAATATCACCATATCAAAAACAATATACTCAGATCACAACATAATTGAGGTTCAGTCATGTATGCGCGGAGCCCCAGACCGACATAATGAGATTAGTCACGAGGGAGCATTCACCAAATTCAACTTCAATAACAAAAACATAAAGTGGGACCAAGTAAACCAAGTCCTAACCGATATAAGCTGGGAAGATATACTAAGCAACACAGACCCCAACTTATGCCTAGAACAGATTAACTCGGTAGCACTCGATGTATGCACAAGGCTTATTCCTCTAAGAAAAAGGAGGAGTAGATGTAAAACAGAAAGAGACAGGCGCTCCCTTTACAGGCGACGGAAAAGAATAACAGAGCGGCTAAAAGAGGTCAATATATCTGAAATGCGTAGGGAGACACTGGTCAGAGAAATAGCAAGCATCGAACTTAAGCTAAAAGAATCCTTTAGGAGTCAGGAATCGCGGGAAGAACTAAAAGCCATAAATGAAATCGAAAGAAACCCAAAGTATTTCTTCTCCTATGCCAAATCAAAATCGAGAACAACGTCCAGTATTGGGCCCCTACTTAAACAAGATGGGTCCTACACAGATGACAACAAGGAAATGAGTGAGCTACTCAAGTCCCAATATGACTCAGTTTTTAGCAAGCCGCTAACCAGACTGAGAGTCGAAGATCAAAATGAATTTTTTATGAGAGAGCCACAAAATTTGATTAACACAAGCCTATCCGATGTTATCCTGACGCCAAATGACTTCGAACAGGCGATAAATGACATGCCCATGCACTCTGCCCCAGGGCCAGACTCATGGAACTCTGTGTTCATCAAGAACTGCAAGAAGCCCCTATCACGAGCCTTTTCCATCCTATGGAGAGGGAGCATGGACACGGGGGTCGTCCCACAGTTACTAAAAACAACAGACATAGCCCCACTCCACAAAGGGGGCAGTAAAGCAACAGCAAAGAACTACAGACCAATAGCACTAACATCCCATATCATAAAAATCTTTGAAAGGGTCCTAAGAAGCAAGATCACCACGCATCTAGAAACCCATCAGTTACACAACCCAGGGCAACATGGGTTTAGAACAGGTCGCTCCTGTCTGTCTCAACTATTGGATCACTACGACAAGGTCCTAAATGCACTAGAAGACAAAAAGAATGCAGATGTAATATATACAGACTTTGCAAAAGCCTTCGACAAGTGTGACCATGGCGTAATAGCGCACAAAATGCGTGCTAAAGGAATAACAGGAAAAGTCGGTCGATGGATCTATAATTTCCTCACTAACAGAACACAGAGAGTAGTCGTCAACAGAGTAAAGTCCGAGGCAGCTACGGTGAAAAGCTCTGTTCCACAAGGCACAGTACTCGCTCCCATCTTGTTCCTCATCCTTATATCCGACATAGACAAGGATGTCAGCCACAGCACCGTGTCTTCCTTTGCAGATGACACCCGAATCTGCATGACAGTGTCTTCCATTGCAGACACTGCAAAGCTCCAGGCAGACATCAACCAAATCTTTCAGTGGGCTGCAGAAAACAATATGAAGTTCAACGATGAGAAATTTCAATTACTCAGATATGGTAAACATGAGGAAATTAAATCTTCATCAGAGTACAAAACAAATTCTGGCCACAAAATAGAGCGAAACACCAACGTCAAAGACCTGGGAGTGATCATGTCGGAGGATCTCACCTTCAAGGACCATAACATTGTATCAATCGCATCTGCTAGAAAAATGACAGGATGGATAATGAGAACCTTCAAAACTAGGGAGGCCAAGCCCATGATGACACTCTTCAGGTCACTTGTTCTATCTAGGCTGGAATATTGCTGCACACTAACAGCACCTTTCAAGGCAGGTGAAATTGCCGACCTAGAAAATGTACAGAGAACTTTCACGGCGCGCATAACGGAGATAAAACACCTCAATTATTGGGAGCGCTTGAGGTTCCTAAACCTGTATTCCCTGGAACGCAGGAGGGAGAGATACATGATTATATACACCTGGAAAATCCTAGAGGGACTAGTACCGAACTTGCACACGAAAATCACCCACTACGAAAGCAAAAGACTTGGTAGACGATGCACCATCCCCCCAATGAAAAGCAGGGGTGTCACTAGCACGTTAAGAGACCATACAATAAGTGTCAGGGGCCCGAGACTGTTCAACTGCCTCCCAGCACACATAAGGGGGATTACCAACAGACCCCTGGCAGTCTTCAAGCTGGCACTGGACAAGCACCTAAAGTCAGTTCCGGATCAGCCGGGCTGTGGCTCGTATGTTGGTTTGCGTGCAGCCAGCAGCAACAGCCTGGTTGATCAGGCTCTGATCCACCAGGAGGCCTGGTCTCAGACCGGGCCGCGGGGGCGTTGACCCCCGGAACTCTCTCCAGGTAAACTCCAGGTAAACATGCTACCAAACGTAGTTCATTAATTTTATTTCTTGCACTTCGACTGTTAGCATAAAATACCATCAAATGTTTTTTCTTCTGCACATTTTTCATATGAGGAACAATATGGGAGCGAGTACTGTGCCTTGTGGAACAGAGCTCTTCACCGTAGCTGTCTCGGACTTTACTCTGTTGGCTACTACTTTTTGTGTTCGATTTGTTAGGAAATTATACATCCATCTACCAAATTTTCCTGAACTCAAGAGTGACACATTACAGGGTGGAAAAGCTTACACAACACTGGTAAGGATGGACGCATTGAATACACTCGTTAATGGCTGACTAAGCTCCATCTTGCATTCCTTAAGTACCCTTGAAAACAACTCATCGGGTCCCGGGGACTTATTTTGTTTCAGTTTGTCTATCTGTTTAATAACCATGTCCCTCGTGACAGTAATATTAGTTAACTTAAATTCATCAGGAACTAAATAATTGTTAATTACTGGAATCTCATTTACATCTTCTTGTGTAAAAACTGACAAAAAATAGTCATTAAATAAGGAACACATTTCCAGTTCATTATCCGTCAGCTGTCCATTCCCAGATTTCAGAGGTCCTACTTTTTCCTTCACCTTCGTCCTATACACTTGAAAGAACCCCTTTGGATTAGTCTTTGATTCATTAGCGACTCTAATTTCATAGTCACGTTTAGCCTTTCTAATCGCCTTTTTTACTTTTCTTTTAAGCTGAACATATTGGTCAGTAAGGTTAACCTCTCCTCTTCTGATGCGCCTATAAATTCCCCTTTTCTCCCCTAATAGATGCTTTAGCCTCCTGTTAACCCATTTGGGATCGTTATTATTAGACCTAATTTCTCTCTGGGGAATGTATATACTCTGGGCACTGTGTACATTATTAAGAAAACAATCATTAAAGCAGATCCCTTCATATTCATAAGTATGATTATCGTCAATAAAATCATTAGCTAGATAACCCCAATCAAGATTAGACAGATGTTCCCTAAGTCCATTATAATCGGCAGAACGAAAATCGGGGATTTTTACTGTATTATCATTATTCTTGCATTCCCAATTAATGCTAAAGGTGATGGATTTGTGATCACTTTCGCCAAGCTCTTCAGTGATCTCCAGATTATTCACGAGTGTTTCCTTATTTGACAAGACTAGGTCTAGCAAATTATTACCCCTGGTAGGTTCAGTTACACTCTGTTTCAGAAAACAGTCCTGAACTGTTTCCATGAAGTCACTGGACTCTAGATTACCTGTCAAAGAATTCCAGTCAATTTGGCTAAAGTTAAAGTCCCCTACTATGACTACGTTACTGTGTCCAGATGCCCTAACAATTTCGTCCCAAAGAAGTCTCCCTCTATCGTGATCCAAGCCTGGAGGTCGGTATATTACACCTAGAATTAGTTTTTCTTGACCCTCCACGAACTCTACCCAAACAGACTCTGTTACTGCTCCATCTATTTTTATACCTGTTTTTATGCAACAATTAATATTTTCTCGAACATACGATGCAACTCCTCCCCTCTTCCCATTACATCTATCCACATTGAATAGCTTAAATCCCTGAATATTACACTCAGCAGTCATATCCCGACTCTTTAAATCATACCACGTTTCAGTTAATGCAATGATATCAAAGTTCCCAGCACATGCTACCAAACGTAGTTCATTAATTTTATTTCTTGCACTTCGACTGTTAGCATAAAATACCATCATATGTTTTTTCTTCTGCACATTTTTCATATGAGGAACAATATGGGAACGAGTACTGTGCCTTGTGGAACAGAGCTCTTCACCGTAGCCGCCTCAGACTTTACTCTGTTGGCTACTACTTTTTGTGTTCTATTTGTTAGGAAATTATACATCCATCTACCAAATTTTCCTGAACTCAAGAGTGACACATTACAGGGTGGAAAAGCTTACAGGAATGTTGCATTTTCCTGTTGTCATATGGGCACGGCATTTTCTGGGGTGGTCAAAGTCACACGTCCATTCTGTGCTAGCTATCGAGCTACGGTGTCCCGTAGCTCGATAGGTGAAGAGGTGAGGGGAAAAGTTTAAGTTGTTTAATTCACTTGAATTCTTAAGAAAGAAACATTTAACATTTTACTGGGAAAGATAACCTTCAACTGAAACAAAACCTGGACTAAGATTTATGTTAAGAATGTTGTGTACGAGATATGATTCAAGAAGACGGCGTGTGCGAAGCCCAGATGTGAAACATTGCTTTAGCAGAGGACCAGATAATTATAAATATAACTGGACGGTTATAACCATGAACAAGATGGAGAGGAACGTTATTAGTGTCAGCAAGGTAAACACTTGTTATATAGTACCAGAGACTCTCATAATGTTGCTTGTTACACTTACCTGATGGAAAGGGGAAGAGGAACATGAAATATCAACATATACCGAAGTAATTCGAGATGTGTGAAAAAAATTGCTATAAATATGTGTATTTGTCTAGGGAAAACAAACTTCAATATCCGAAGAATGAAATTTGTTATTAAGGTTATGGAAATTAGAAATATAACTATGAGACTTGGGTTCAACAGATAAGAAGGCAGTTTATCCGGAGAGTCGGAAGTTTATAAAACCGGGAGCATAACCAAGATACCTGGAGTTTACCTGGAGAGAGTTCCGGGGGTCAACGCCCCCGCGGCCCGGTCTGAGACCAGGCCTCCTGGTGGATCAGAGCCTGATCAACCAGGCTGTTGCTGCTGGCTGCACGCAAACCAACATACGAGCCACAGCCCGGCTGATCCGGAACTGACTTTAGGTGCTTGTCCAGTGCCAGCTTGAAGACTGCCAGGGGTCTGTTGGTAATCCCCCTTATGTGTGCTGGGAGGCAGTTGAACAGTCTCGGGCCCCTGACACTTATTGTATGGTCTCTTAACGTGCTAGTGATACCCCTGCTTTTCATTGGGGGGATGGTGCATCGTCTGCCAAGTCTTTTGCTTTCGTAGTGGGTGATTTTCGTGTGCAAGTTCGGTACTAGTCCCTCTAGGATTTTCCAGGTGTATATAATCATGTATCTCTCCCTCCTGCGTTCCAGGGAATACAGGTTTAGGAACCTCAAGCGCTCCCAATAATTGAGGTGTTTTATCTCCGTTATGCGCGCCGTGAAAGTTCTCTGTACATTTTCTAGGTCGGCAATTTCACCTGCCTTGAAAGGTGCTGTTAGTGTGCAGCAATATTCCAGCCTAGATAGAACAAGTGACCTGAAGAGTGTCATCATGGGCTTGGCCTCCCTAGTTTTGAAGGTTCTCATTATCCATCCTGTCATTTTTCTAGCAGATGCGATTGATACAATGTTATGGTCCTTGAAGGTGAGATCCTCCGACATGATCACTCCCAGGTCTTTGACGTTGGTGTTTCGCTCTATTTTGTGGCCAGAATTTGTTTTGTACTCTGATGAAGATTTAATTTCCTCATGTTTACCATATCTGAGTAATTGAAATTTCTCATCGTTGAACTTCATATTGTTTTCTGCAGCCCACTGAAAGATTTGGTTGATGTCTGCCTGGAGCTTTGCAGTGTCTGCAATGGAAGACACTGTCATGCAGATTCGGGTGTCATCTGCAAAGGAAGACACGGTGCTGTGGCTGACATCCTTGTCTATGTCGGATATAAGGATGAGGAACAAGATGGGAGCGAGTACTGTGCCTTGTGGAACAGAGCTTTTCACCGTAGCTGCCTCGGACTTTACTCTGTTGACGACTACTCTCTGTGTTCTGTTAGTGAGGAAATTATAGATCCATCGACCGACTTTTCCTGTTATTCCTTTAGCACGCATTTTGTGCGCTATTACGCCATGGTCACACTTGTCGAAGGCTTTTGCAAAGTCTGTATATATTACATCTGCATTCTTTTTGTCTTCTAGTGCATTTAGGACCTTGTCGTAGTGATCCAATAGTTGAGACAGACAGGAGCGACCTGTTCTAAACCCATGTTGCCCTGGGTTGTGTAACTGATGGGTTTCTAGATGCGTGGTGATCTTGCTTCTTAGGACCCTTTCAAAGATTTTTATGATATGGGATGTTAGTGCTATTGGTCTGTAGTTCTTTGCTGTTGCTTTACTGCCCCCTTTGTGGAGTGGGGCTATGTCTGTTGTTTTTAGTAACTGTGGGACGACCCCCGTGTCCATGCTCCCTCTCCATAGGATGGAAAAGGCTCGTGATAGGGGCTTCTTGCAGTTCTTGATGAACACAGAGTTCCATGAGTCTGGCCCTGGGGCAGAGTGCATGGGCATGTCATTTATCGCCTGTTCGAAGTCATTTGGCGTCAGGATAACATCGGATAGGCTTGTGTTAATCAAATTTTGTGGCTCTCTCATAAAAAATTCATTTTGATCTTCGACTCTCAGTCTGGTTAGCGGCTTGCTAAAAACTGAGTCATATTGGGACTTGAGTAGCTCACTCATTTCCTTGTTGTCATCTGTGTAGGACCCATCTTGTTTAAGTAGGGGCCCAATACTGGACGTTGTTCTCGATTTTGATTTGGCATAGGAGAAGAAATACTTTGGGTTTCTTTCGATTTCATTTATGGCTTTTAGTTCTTCCCGCGATTCCTGACTCCTAAAGGATTCTTTTAGCTTAAGTTCGATGCTTGCTATTTCTCTGACCAGTGTCTCCCTACGCATTTCAGATATATTGACCTCTTTTAGCCGCTCTGTTATTCTTTTCCGTCGCCTGTAAAGGGAGCGCCTGTCTCTTTCTGTTTTACATCTACTCCTCCTTTTTCTTAGAGGAATAAGCCTTGTGCATACATCGAGTGCTACCGAGTTAATCTGTTCTAGGCATAAGTTGGGGTCTGTGTTGCTTAGTATATCTTCCCAGCTTATATCGGTTAGGACTTGGTTTACTTGGTCCCACTTTATGTTTTTGTTATTGAAGTTGAATTTGGTGAATGCTCCCTCGTGACTAATCTCATTATGTCGGTCTGGGGCTCCGCGCATACATGACTGAACCTCAATTATGTTGTGATCTGAGTATATTGTTTTTGATATGGTGATATTTCTTATCAGATCATCATTGTTAGTGAAGATGAGGTCTAGTGTATTCTCCAGTCTAGTAGGCTCTATTATTTGCTGGTTTAAATTGAATTTTGTGCAGAGATTTAAAAGCTCGCGTGAGTGTGAGTTTTCATCAGAGCTGCCTCCTGGTGTTATTACTGCAACAATATTATTTGCTATATTCCTCCATTTTAGGTGCCTTAAGTTGAAATCCCCCAGGAGCAAGATGTTGGGTGCAGGAGCTGGAAGGTTTTCCAGACAGTGGTCAATTTTTAACAGCTGTTCCTGGAATTGCTGGGATGTTGCATCCGGAGGCTTGTAGACTATCACAATGACTAGGTTTTGGTTCTCGACCTTTACTGCTAAAACTTCCACTACATCATTTGAGGCATTTAGCAGTTCTGTGCAAACAAGTGACTCTGCAATGTACAGGCCAACCCCCCCCTTTTGCCTGTTCACTCTGTCACATCTATATAGGTTGTAACCTGGGATCCATATTTCGTTGTCCAAGTGATCCTTTATGTGGGTCTCAGTGAAAGCCGCGAACATTGCCTTTGCCTCTGCAAGCAGTCCACGGATGAAAGGTATTTTGTTGTTTGTTGCTGGCTTTAGACCCTGTATATTTGCAAAGAAGAATGTTATCGGACTGGTGGTATTGTTGGTACTGGGGGGGGATTTTTTTTCCGGCATTAGTATCTGTATCTGTTGGTTTGGAGTGGAGGCCATCGACTGTGGTTCCACTCCAGGAATGACTGGATTTGGTGTACGATTTCTGCCATTTCCTGCCAGTTTTTTTTCCTTCCTGGCACTAAAAAACCTCTCCCTCTCGAGTGACTGTGGCTACCCAGGTTTTCCCATGGCCTGGATGTTTTGTATCTTTTTGTCCCCTTTAGATGGTATGCCTGGCAATTTAAGTTATAGCACAGTCTTTCCTGTACTGAAGAGGTACACAGTTTAGGGTGAAAAAGCTTACAGGAAGGGAGTTTGCATTTTCCTGTTTTCATATGGGCATGGCATTTCCTAGGGTGGTCATAGTTGCACGTCCCATCTGTTTTTCCAGATTTCCCATGCCAGCAGATACCGAGTGCATAGTATGTGCACAGGCTTGGTTTCCGTTTGCCTTGGGTTTCTGTGACTGTATTCCCTGTTGGTGCATGTTTCCCTGTCTTACTTCTATCCTCCCTAGCACCAACAATGGAGCTCCCACCATTTGTTTTTGGTAATATATCCTCACTATTGCTAGTGGAGTCCTCTTGTTTGCTATTTCCTGCGGTATTTCTAGTTTGCAATATTGGTTTTATCTTATCTTTGACTACACTTGTTTCCCTACTATGGCTCCTGTCCCCTATGCGGTCATTCATATGTATTCCTTCCTGCGTATAATTCCCGACTACCTGGACAAAATCTCCAGCTTCACAATTACTGTCTCCCAGGACAGCATCTCCAGCTTCCCCATTACTGTCTCCCAGGACAGCATCTCCAGCTTCACCATTACTGTCTCCCAGGACAGCACCTCCAGCTTCACCATTACTGTCTCCCAGGACAGCACCTCCAGCTTCCCCATTACTGTCTCCCAGGACAGCACTATCAGCCCCCCATTTACTGACTACCAGGACATCATCTCCAGCCTTACAGTTTCTGACTACATGGCCAGTATCAAGGGCAGTACCATTCAGCCCGGACTTTTTATGTTCCCATCTGTTGTAGAAAGCTTCCAGGTTTTCTATGAAAGCAGCTTTGATGTTGACCTCTTTTAATACCCTTGTGATTTTAGTCCACAGATTTATCTCATTTGGGCATACCCAAAAACTGAAAATATTAGAAAGTTTAGCGTCGAGGAATTGAGGATGACTGATGATAAGAGCGCAGGAGACGTAATATTTCTTATATTAGTCTGTGTAATGTTTATAGTATGAAAACCAGTAAAAGTACATTATCAAGTAACACATACGACTTATAGTAACTATGAACCACAGCTGTAATTTAATTTTAGCCACGGAACTGTGATTTATATTACATATTAATAACTATTACATTACATAAACTTCTTTAAATATTTATTGTTTTATGTGCTTGTTTTATCGACCTGTCTGGCACACCTGACTTACACAAGATTTTGTCTTACAGAACAACTGTGCAACAACTCTACCACCTGTGTTAACTGCTTCAAGACTCTCAACATAACCAGAGACCAAAAACGTGGATGTCTCCGTGACAAACGTGAGTACCTCCAGTGCTTTGTCTGACACATAAGTAACAGAATCTATTTCACCTGTCATGGGGGTTATTATTATTATATTATCATACTGTAGTAACAACACTTATTTTTATATTCATGTAAGTATTTCATGATTAGTTAGTTAATTAATTGTGATTACAGCCAGTCGACGATACTAGGGTGATTAAGGCTGCAGCTAACCTTTTCAACATCACACAAGAATATACTAAGACCTAAAATAGGGACTGAAGTAAACCTTCAGCAGAAATACTCTTGCTATTGTTGGTTAATGGGGTTTAAGTATTTTTTTTTTTAATTTTTAGATTACACAGACGTAAAAAGCTAGATACAGTGATCTATAAACAAGGTTTGAGGCTCGACCGTTCGTCATTGTAGGAGCTGCCAGCAGTCACCGGTTCTTCAACACGCAAGTTATACTTTTGTATCAATCAAATCACATATTACTCGGTTATATAATTTCCAGTAGTTCCTTCATGTGATAGCCAAATCACCGACCAGTATGTTTTAAATAAGTGTCCCACTGATCAGATCCGGCTGGTTCCGAACCCTTGACTGGTCCGAACCCTTGACTGGTCCGAACCCTTGACCAGTTTCAAACGGATTCGTTGGACAATAAAGCAGACTGTAAACAGATGGGGTTTTAGGCGCCCTTACCAAACACAATAAATATAAAACAAACGTTCTCCAGTAAGTTGTATTAATATACAAGTACAGTTAGAAATAGAAATACAAATAGCCAGAGCTTCACTTTAAGGAGGTTATTAGTAGAATATTCAAGAGGTTACTAGTAGAATTACAGTAAATCAGCCATTCAAATCACATTATGAAGCTCTGTGTAGTCTGCAGGACATCAAACAAACGGGCTTCCACATGGATAAATTGCCATTTTTGTGGAAATTGGTGTCACGCCTCTTGTGCAGATATCCAAGAACTGTTTTTGTGTATGCCCAAATGAGATCAGTCTGTGGACTAAAATCACATTGGTATTAAAAGAGGATAACATCAAAGCAGCCGTCATAGAAAACCTGGAAGCATTCTATAACAGATGGGAAAATAGTCTGGGCTGGACGGTATCGCCCTTGATGCTGGCCATGTAGTCAGAAACTGTAAGGCTGGAGGTGCTGCCCTGGTAGTCAGTAAATGTGGGGCTGATAGTGCTGTCCTGGTAGACAGTAATGGTGAAGCTGGAGGTGCTGTCCTGGGAAACAGTAATGGTGAGGATGGAGATGCTGTCCTGGTAGACAGTAATGGTGAAGCTGGAGGTGCTGTCCTGGGAGATAGTAATGGTGAGGATGGAGGTGCTGTCCTGGGAGACAGTAATGGTGAAGCTGGAGATTTCGTCCAGGTAGTCAGTAAATATACGCAGGAAGGAATGCATATAAATGACATCGAGGGAGACAGGAGCTGTAGTGGGGAAACAAATGTAGTCAAGGACAAGATAAAACCAATATTACAAACTAGTAATACCAAAGGGGATAGTAAACAAGGGAACTCCACTAGCACTAATGAGGATACATTACCAAAAACAACTGGTGAGAGCCCCATTATTAGTACTAGTGAAGATAGGAAAGAGACAGGTAAACATGCACCAACAGGGAATACAGTCACAGAAACCAAGCCTGTGCACATACTATGCACTTGGTATCTGCAGACATGGGAAATCTGGAAAAACAGATGGGACATGCAACTATGACCACCCTAGAAAATGCTGTACCCATATGACAACAGGAAAATGCAAACTCCCTTCCTGTAAGCTTTTTCACCCTGAAATGTGCCCCTCTTCAGTACAGGAAAGACTGTGCTATAACTTAAATTGCCAGGCACACCATCTAAAGGGGACAAAAAGATACAAAACATCCAGGCCATAAGAAAGCCTGGGTAGCAACAGCCACTCAAGAGGAAGAGTTTTTTTTACTGCCAGGAAAGAAAAAAACTGGCAGGAAATGGCAGAAATCGTACACCAAATCCAGTCATTCCTGGAGTGGAACCACAGTCGATGGACTCCACTCCAAACCAACAGATACAGATACTAATACCAGAAAAAAAAGTCCCCCCAGTACCACCAATACCACCAGCCCGATGACATTCTTCTTTGCAAATATACAGGGTCAAAAGCCAGCAACGAACAACAAAATACCTTTCATCCGTGGACTGCTTGCAGAGGCAAATGCAATGTTCATGGCTTTCACAGAGATCCACATAAAGGATCACTTGGACAACAAAATATGGATCCCAGGGTACAACCTATACAGATGCGACAGAGTGAACAGGAAAAAGGGGGGGGGGGTGGCCTGTATATCGTAGAGTCATTGTTTGCACAGAACTGCTTAATGCCTCAAATGATGTAGTAGAAGTTTTAGCAGTAAAGATCGAGAACCAAAACCTAGTCATTGTGGTAGTCTACAAGCCTCCGGATGCAACGTCCCAGCAATTCCAGGAACAGCTGTTAAAAATTGACCACTGTCTGAAAAATCTGCCAGCTCCTGCCCCCAACATCTTGCTCCTGGGGGATTTCAACTTAAGGCACCTAAAATGGAGGAATATAGCAAATAATGCTGTTGCAGTGATAACACCAGGAGGCAGCTCGGACGAGAACTCACACACACACGAGCTTTTAAATCTCTGAACAAAATTCAATTTAAGCCAGCAAATAATAGAGCCTACTAGACTGGAGAATACACTAGACCTCATCTTCACTAACAATGATGATCTGATACAAAAATGTCACCATATCAAGAACAATATACTCAGATCACAACATAATCGAGGTTCAGACATGTATGCGTGGAGCCCCAGACCGACATAATGAGATTAGTCACGAGGGAGCCTTCACCAAATTCAACTTCAATAACAAGAACATAAAGTGGGACCAAGTAAACCAAGTCCTAACCGATATAAGCTGGGAAGATAGACTAAGCAACACAGACCCCAACTTATGCCTAGGACAGATTAACTCGGTGGCACTCGATGTATGCTCAAGGCATATTCCTTTAAGAAAAAGGAGGAGTAGATGTAAAATAGAAAGAGACAGGCGCTCCCTTTACAGGCGATGGAAAAGAATAACAAGAGCGGCTAAAAGAGGCCAATATATCTGAAATGCGTAGGGAGTCACTGGTCAGAGAAATAGCAAACATCAAACTTAAGCTAAAGGAATCTTATAGGAGTCAGGAATTGCGGGAAGAACTAAAAGCCATAAATGAAATCGAAAGAAACCCTAAGTATTTCTTTTCCTACGCCAAATCAAAGTCGAGAACAACGTCCAGTATTGGGTCCCTACTTAAACAAGATGGGTCCTACACAGATGACAGCAAAGAAATGAGTGAGCTACTCAAGTCCCAATATGACTCAGTTTTTAGTAAGCCGCTAACCAGACTGAGAGTCGAAGATCAAAATGAATTTTTTATGGGAGAGCCACAGAATTTGGTTAACACAAGTCTATCTGATGTTATCCTGACGCCAAATGACTTCGAACAGGCGATAAATGGCATGCCCATGCACTCTGCCCCAGGGCCAGACTCATGGAACTCCGTGTTCATCAAGAACTGCAAGAAGCCCCCATCACGAGCTTATACCATCCTATGGAGAGGGAGCATGGAAACGGGGGTCGTCCCACAGTTACTAAAAACAACAGACATAGCCCCACTCCACAAAGGGGGCAGTAAAGCAACAGCAAAGAACTACAGACCAATAGCACTAACATCCCATATCATAAAAATCTTTGAAAGGGTCCTAAGAAGCAAGATCACCACGCATCTAGAAACCCATCAGTTACACAACCCAGGGCAACATGGGTTTAGAACAGGTCGCTCCTGTCTGTCTCAACTATTGGATCACTACGACAAGGTCCTAAATGCACTAGAAGACAAAAAGAATGCAGATGTAATATATACAGACTTTGCAAAAGCCTTCGACAAGTGTGACCATGGCGTAATAGCGCACAAAATGCGTGCTAAAGGAATAACAGGAAAAGTCGGTCGATGGATCTATAATTTCCTCACTAACAGAACACAGAGAGTAGTCGTCAACAGAGTAAAGTCCGAGGCAGCTACGGTGAAAAGCTCTGTTCCACAAGGCACAGTACTCGCTCCCATCTTGTTCCTCATCCTTATATCCGACATAGACAAGGATGTCAGCCACAGCACCGTGTCTTCCTTTGCAGATGACACCCGAATCTGCATGACAGTGTCTTCCATTGCAGACACTGCAAAGCTCCAGGCAGACATCAACCAAATCTTTCAGTGGGCTGCAGAAAACAATATGAAGTTCAACGATGAGAAATTTCAATTACTCAGATATGGTAAACATGAGGAAATTAAATCTTCATCAGAGTACAAAACAAATTCTGGCCACAAAATAGAGCGAAACACCAACGTCAAAGACCTGGGAGTGATCATGTCGGAGGATCTCACCTTCAAGGACCATAACATTGTATCAATCGCATCTGCTAGAAAAATGACAGGATGGATAATGAGAACCTTCAAAACTAGGGAGGCCAAGCCCATGATGACACTCTTCAGGTCACTTGTTCTATCTAGGCTGGAATATTGCTGCACACTAACAGCACCTTTCAAGGCAGGTGAAATTGCCGACCTAGAAAATGTACAGAGAACTTTCACGGCGCGCATAACGGAGATAAAACACCTCAATTATTGGGAGCGCTTGAGGTTCCTAAACCTGTATTCCCTGGAACGCAGGAGGGAGAGATACATGATTATATACACCTGGAAAATCCTAGAGGGACTAGTACCGAACTTGCACACGAAAATCACCCACTACGAAAGCAAAAGACTTGGCAGACGATGCACCATCCCCCCAATGAAAAGCAGGGGTGTCACTAGCACGTTAAGAGACCATACAATAAGTGTCAGGGGCCCGAGACTGTTCAACTGCCTCCCAGCACACATAAGGGGGATTACCAACAGACCCCTGGCAGTCTTCAAGCTGGCACTGGACAAGCACCTAAAGTCAGTTCCGGATCAGCCGGGCTGTGGCTCGTATGTTGGTTTGCGTGCAGCCAGCAGCAACAGCCTGGTTGATCAGGCTCTGATCCACCAGGAGGCCTGGTCTCAGACCGGGCCGCGGGGGCGTTGACCCCCGGAACTCTCTCCAGGTAAACTCCAGGTAATTAGCACTAACATCTCATACCAAAAAAATCTTTGAAAGGGTCCTAAGAAGCAAGATCGCTACCCATCTAGAAACCCATCAATTACACAACCCAGGTAAACATGGGTTTAGAACAGGTCGATCCTGTCTGTCTCAACTATTGGATACACAAATAACCCGCACATAAGAGAGAAGCTTACGACGACGTTTCGGTCCGACTTGGACCATTTACAAAGTCACACTAACCAGAAGTGGAGCAGGACGGCTATATATAGGCAGGAAGAGGTGGTGGTAGTAGTAGTAGTAGTAGTAGTACAAGAATGGTATATAATACCGACAAGATGAAATTAAGACACATGCACAACACCCAGGCATCCCTATCATAGACGTTTCGCCATCCAGCCAGCCACTGGATGGCGAAACGTCCACAACAAAGACAACCAGACGCCGCACATGTGTCTTAATTTCATCAGTAGTAGTAGTAGTAGTAGAAGAGGTAGTAGTAGTGGTAGTGGTAGAAGTGGGGAATAAGGAGGACGAGCCAGTCAAATACAAAGGAAAGGGAGCACTGCAAGAGAGCTAGGTGCCCACAGAGGGAGAGCAAGCACACCGAGGTGCGTGAAAGGGGAAGTGGTGAAATAAATGAAGAAGGAACAGAAACACGAGACAGAAGAGAGAAAGACAACCCAGAGGAGAAAAAGGAAAGAGGAAAGGGGAAGAGTTAGAAGAAGAAAAATAAAAATAAAAAATAAAAATGAGGAGTCAGGTTAAGTCACGGGTGTTCTGAAGTTTGGAGCATTTTACAATGTAGTGGGAGAGGAAGGCATCTACAGAGATGAAGCCAGGACTGAGATTCATACAAGGAAAGTTGTGTATTAGAGAGGATTCAACTAGACGGCGACTGTTCGAGTTGGAAGTAGGGAAGACAGTTTTAGCAGAAGACCAGTCAATAGGATGGCTATGATCTCTGACGTGACAGAAAAGAGCATTGTTAGTGTCGGCAAGCCTAACACTATTTTTGTGCTCCCTAAGTCTGTCAGAAAGAGATCGGCCAGTTTCTCCGAAGTATTGAAGAGGACAGGAGGAGCAAGAAATAGAGTAGACACCAGGAACATCTGTAGAGGGAGGAGAGGTATGAACGAGATTAGTGCGAAGAGTGTTAGTCTGGCGGAAGGTAAACTTGATGTCTAAGGGGCGGTTAGAATTGTTGAGATTAGAAAGACCGGAAATGTAGGGAAGGCAGAGGATAGAAGAGTTCCCAGAAGTAGAGAGTTTGGGAGAGAAGAAATTACGTTTAGCACTTGAGAGGGCAGAGTCTATGAAATGGGAAGGGTAGCCAAGACGGGAAAACGAATTATGAAGAGTGGAAATTTCCGCTGGAAGGAACTGAGGATCACAGATGCGGAGGGCACGGAGAAAGAGGGAGATAAGAACACTTTTCTTGACAGGGGAAACATGATAGGAAAAGTAGTGAATGAAAAGCTGATGTCTTGCTCTATGACTCACATACCTACACTCTTCTCGTTTCCAACCCTCTTGATCGTGCCAAGAGAACTTTCAACAAGAAACTAAGGACTCTCTCCGACCTCTGTTCAACGGTTTCGTGTCATCTGTCCCTCTCTTCCCTATTTCTATGGCCTTCCCAAAACTCATAAACCTGATATTCCTCTTCGTCCTATCATATCCTCTAGAGGTTCTGTCTCTTATTCTCTTGCTTCTTGGCTGGCCAAAACCCTCACTCCCTTTCTTGGTACTTTTTCTCCTGTCCACCTCCGTCACTCTCAAGGCTTCATTGAACGGGTTCGCTCTCTCCCAACCTGTAAGATGCTTAGTCTTAACGTTGAGTCCCTCTTCACCAATGTCCCTCTTGATGATGTCCTTGATTTCCGTAGAGAGAAGGCCCATGAAGGGTTTCTACATCTCCCTATACCTACTGATGTCTTTCTTGATCTGATCCGCCTCTGTGTGGACTCTAACTCTTTTTCCTTCCAAGGGAAATATTATTCACAAACCTTCGGTGTCGCTATGGGCTCTATTCTCTCTCCTGTCCTTGCTAATCTTTACATGGAATACTTCGAGACTGTTCTTCTTCCTACCCTCGATGTGCAACCTTCACTCTGGCTCCGCTATGTGGATGACATCTTTGCTCTGTGGCCTCATGACTCCAGTCTCTTCCAATCTTTTCTTGAAGCTCTTAATAATCTTGCCCCTTCCATTAAGTTTAAAGCTGAATGGGAATCTAATTCCTTGCTTACTTTCCTTGATGTTCATGTCCACCGCTCAGATACAGGTTTTTCCTTTTCCGTTTACCGAAAACCTATGCCCCTGGCATGTACATTCACTACTTTTCCTATCATGCTTCCCCTGTCAAGAAAAGTGTTCTTATCTCCCTCTTTCCCCGTGCCCTCCGCATCTGTGATCCTCAGTTCCTTCCAGCAGAAATTTCCACTCTTCATAATTCGTTTTCCCGTCTTGGCTACCCTTCCCATTTCATAGACTCTGCCCTCTCACGTGCTAAATGCAATTTCTTCTCTCCCAAACTCTCTACTCCTGGGAACTCTTCTATCCTCTGCCTTCCCTACATTTCCGGTCTTTCTAATCTCAACAATTCTTACCGCCCCTTAGACATCAAGCTTACCTTCCGCCAGACTAACACTCTTCGCACTAATCTCGTTCATACCTCTCCTCCCTCTACAGATGTTCCTGGTGTCTACTCTATTTCTTGCTCCTCCTGTCCTCTTCAATACTTCGGAGAAACTGGCCGATCTCTTTCTGACAGACTTAGGGAGCACAAAAATAGTGTTAGGCTTGCCGACACTAACAATGCTCTTTTCTGTCACGTCAGAGATCATAGCCATCCTATTGACTGGTCTTCTGCTAAAACTGTCTTCCCTACTTCCAACTTGAACAGTTGCCGTCTAGTTGAATCCTCTCTAATACACAACTTTCCTTGTATGAATCTCAGCCCTGGCTTTGTCTCTGTAGATGCCTTCCTCTCCCACTACATTGTAAAATGCTCCAAACTTCAGAACACCCGTGACTTAACCTGACTCCTCATTTTTATTTTTTATTTTTATTTTTCTTCTTCTCCCTCTTCCCCTTTCCTCTTTCCTTTTTCTCCTCTGGGTTGTCTTTCTCTCTTCTGTCTCGTGTTTCTGTTCCTTCTTCATTTATTTCACCACTTCCCCTTTCACGCACCTCTGCGCGCTTGCTCTCTGTGGGCACCTAGCTCTCTTGCAGTGCTCCCCTTCCTTTGTATTTGACTGGCTCGTCCTCCTTATTCCCCACTTCTACCACTACCACTACTACTACTACTACTACACTGATGAAATTAAGACATGTGCGGCGTCTGGTTGTCTTTGTTGTGGACGTTTCGCCATCCAGTGGCTGGCTGGATGGCGAAACGTCTACGATAGGGATGCCTGGGTGTTGGGCATGTGTCTTAATTTCATCTTGTCGGTATTATATGCCATTCTTGTACTACTACTACTACTACTACTACTACCACCACCACCACCTCTTCCTGCCTGTATATGGCCGTCCTGCTCCACTTCTGGTTAGTGTGACTTTGTAAATTGTCCAAGTCAGACCGAGACGTCGTCGTAAGCTTCTCTCTTATGTGCGGGTTATTTGTGCATCGTTCCAGTCACGGTATTGTGCCTTTTATGTTATCAACTATTGGATCACTACGACAAGGTCCTAGATGCACTAGAAGACAAAAAGAATGCAGATGTAACATATACAGACTTAGCAAAAGCCTTCGACAGGTGTGACCATGGCGTAATAGCGCACAAAATGCGTGCTAAAGGAATAACAGGAAAAGTTGGTAGATGGATCTATAGCTTCCTCACAAACAGAACACAAAGAGTAGTAGTCAACAGAGTAAAGTCTGAGGCGGCTACGGTGAAAAACCCTGTTCCACAAGGCACAGTACTTGCTCCCATCTTGTTTCTCATCCTCATATCTGACATAGACAAGGATGTCAGCCACAGCACTGTGTCTTCCTTTGCAGATGACACCCGAATCTGCATGACAGTGTCTTCCATTGCAGACACTGCAAGGCTCCAGGCAGACATCAACCAAATCTTTCAGTGGGCTGCAGAAAACAATATGAAGTTCAACTATGAGAAATTTCAATTACTCAGATAAACACGAAGAAATTAGAAATTCATCAGAGTACAAAACAAATTCCGGCCACAAAATAGAGCGAAAAACCAACGTCAAAGACCTAGGAGTGATCATGCCGGAGGGCCATAACACTGTATCAATCGCAGCTGCTAGGAAAATGACAGGATGGATAATGAGAACCTTCAGAACTAGGGATGCCAAGCCCATGATGACACTCTTCAGGTCACTTGTTCTATCTAAGCTGGAATATTGCTGCACACTAACAGCACCTTTCAAGGCAGGTGAAATTGCTGACCTAGAAAATGTACAGAGAACCTTCACTGCGCGCATAACGGAGATAAAACACCTCAATTACTGGGAGCGCTTGAAGTTTCTGAACCTGTATTCCCTGGAATGCAGGCGGGAGAGATACATGATTATATACACCTGGAAAATCCTAGAGGGACTAGTACCGAACTTGCACTCGAAAAGCACTCACAACGATAGCAAAAGACTTGGCAGACGATGCATCATCCCCCCAATGAAAAGCAGGAGTGTCACTAGCACGTTAAAAGACCATACAATAAGTGTCAGACTGTTCAACTGCCTCCCAGCATACATAAGGGGGATTACCAATAGACCCCTGGCAGTCTTCAAGCTGGCACTGGACAAGCACCTAAAGTCGGTACCTGACCAGCCGGGCTGTGGCTCGTAAGTTGGTTTGCGTGCGGCCAGCAGCAACAGCCTGGTTGATCAGGCTCTGATCCACCAGGAGGCCTGGTCACAGACCGGGCGGCGCGGGCGTTGACCCCCGGAACTCTCTCCAGGTAAACTCCAGGTAATAGGCTCAGAGACCCTTGGCTCATGGGGAAAGAGTGCATCGTTTGCCTAGTTCCTTAAGGTGCTAGGCATACGACTCATCAGGGTAACTAGAGATCCCAGGGCAGCTAGTTTTCTGTTCCAGCGGCTCAGCGCTGCTGTTCAGAGGGGTAATGCCTACTGTATTTTGGGCACACGACCCAGCTCTGAGGAGCTGGATGAGATTTTCGCAATATAATCAGTGACAATCACATAACAATATGTACTAGACATCTATCTCTCACGCCTCATGTACTGTATATGCCATCTTTGTATCAACAATGTATCTCTTAAAGCTTCTGTACCATATTATGCAATAAAATATTCCTATTTGTAAAACAGAACGAAAAGATGGGGTGGTAGGGGAAGTGGAATATTCAAACGGCTTCAGGAAGAAATCCAAATATTCTTCCTTGAAGCCTTTTTATCCACTTCTCCGAGGCTGTGGGTCCCACAATTTACACCAGAGGTGGAACCCATCTATTAAGATTTATATGGAAAATAGTGGATTTTGATTGTTAATAAAAATCTAATTTTATAAAACTTGTCAAAAGAAATTTGCAAATTGTCATTCACACAGGTTAAAATTAATAAAAAAATGACTTCCTATTAAGATACACCAGCATTTAGAGTTCGAAGTTGATCTGAAGAGGCATTCCCTAGTTATTACTTGGGAAAGGAATTGCTTAATGAAATTGGCAAATTCAAATTTATATGTATGAAATAAATTACCTGTATGACCCTCATTTCTACATTCATACAAATACTTGATTCGAGAGCAACTTAATCGAACAACTTACATTTTGTTGCACCTCTGAGATATTTTGGAATATTTTGGAAATTCCAGGTCTCTGGAGAATCATCTCTCCAACACCCACAACTCTTTATGCACATCTACCGGGACCCAAAATATTGACCATTAAATTTAATAAACACAGCCAGTAATTCTGGCACTAATGTTTAATTAAAAAGTGTATCATTGGGTTGGACTGACGTAAGGAGAGGGGGGATGGTACACCTACATCTACACCATATTATGAAATAATTATATTTAATACCACCACTTACCAAATTTTCTCTGGAGACTGCCTGAATATCGCTGAAAGACTCATTATAGCAAAACTAAACTGGCCAGATAGCTTGATATAACAAGAAAGATTACTTAGCTGTGTGTGCGATGACAGCATTACTGATCTTCCCTATTTCACTATCCGATCCCGAAGTCCTGTCTTTCGGCAGGACGTGATTTCCGATTTATTTTATTCCAATTTAGGAGTTTGTGCCCCATTAAATCTCCTAAACCATCGGAATATTAACGCCACATTTACCAAGCAGTCACACACACTGGGACACCAATATGGTGAACTCCTTATTTCACCAAATATCACTCTGGTTTAGAGTTATTTTCACTATTTTCTTCACAGTTCGCAGCATAGTACATTACCGCATTATTTCCTGTTCATCGGAGGTCGATACACTGTAATTTTTCCACGATGAAACTGGGTTTAATTAGACGGGATTTTTATCACCCGACTTCAATCATTTCTCTTACGGCGACTCCCCCACTCGACGCTATATGTCCATTCTTACCACCCTATTATGGTGGTTTCATTAATATCCTGTCCAATATTCAACAGGGACATTTGTAATACTTCCTATTATGAAGTGAGGCCTGTGTTTCCCATTGGGCCTCTGGAAATGCCTAGGTCCTCATACAAATTTCCGACCAGGCCTTTTTTAGTTAGTTTAATGTGTTTATTATGCACCCCATACCCATCCTGTGGGCAGTAGTCACACGGTACCCATCCTGTAGGCAGTAGTCACCCCATACCCATCCTGTGGGCGGTAGTCACCCCATACCCATCCTGTGGGTGGTAGTCACCCCATACCCATCCTGTGGGCAGTAGTCACCCCATACCCATCCTGTGGGTGGTAGTCACCCCATACCCATCCTGTGGGCAGTAGTCACCCATACCCATCCTGTGGGTGGTAGTCACCCCATACCCATCCTGTGGATGGTAGTCACCCCATACAAATCCTGTGGGTGGTAGTCACCCCATACCCTATAACGAGATAGTTCGGTAAGGATGGTAGCGGTTTCTTATTTTATTAAGTCGTGGTGGGTACACAGGCTTGTGTGTTGTGCCCATGTCCTGGGCAGGGCCATCCCACGAGAGAGAGCTAGGAGTAGGCCTTGTGTCTTCCTGCTAGGCTGCAGTGAGAGTGAAAGCGTGGCAAGGGCCGGCAGGCTGGCGTGCCCACCGAGAGGCCTGGCTACAGAGGGCAGCATCTGAGTGGCGCGAAATATGAACTAAGCTGGCAGACAGCATGGGCTGTCTGTGCAGACAGTACAGGCTGTCTACATATGCTCGGCCACCTACCATGGGTCGTCCCGACGCGACAATACTGGTGGTAAAAGAAACTTGGTCTCTCTCTCGTAGGAACAGGGCACAGAACACAAAATAAAAACATATATGTACATATGGACATAGAGAAAAAACTTCCTACAGGGAGGGAAGAAAAAACATGTGGGATGTGCTAAACATTGTGGTCATAGGCAGTGAGCGTCGAAGGGCATCACTGCATGCCTTCTTGCATCTGGACAGGTACTGCAACACAGGAGACATGGCTGCAGCTTAGCTGTGACGTAACAGGGTACGGTCTCCTCTGGAACGGTGAAGCAGTCATCGTAGGAGTCGCTGCAGGTTTTCACTCAACCTGGGGCACGACATGCTGGTGCCCTCGAGTGAGGCATCGACAAAACTCGGCAATTGGGCAGGACTTCTGGCAAGCGACTCAGGAGGACACTTCTCGACTGGTACTGTCGCTGGGCTGTCACTGCCAGTGAGCGTGGAGCGAGCTGTGGAGCGAATCGTGGCAGAAACGACTGGGCAAAACATCTGGGAGTCGTAACATCATACACCAGACTGCAGTGAGCGAGCTAGCAGTCAAAGTGACATCATCTTTGTGCAGGCTGCTCACTGAAGCTTGTGACACGAGGCTGACACAGCACCTGCCGACACGCCTAACTGCAGCTTGATGAGTATCATTCTCTCAGCAGTTGTAGTTATAGCAGAGGTTAGTCTAAGCGTCCCCAGACTTGTTTCTCTACATACAACTGCACTCTGAAGGTCTGGAGGTGAAGTGAAACAAATCTCGATGGGAAACGTAGCAGGTACGATTCTGCAGAACATCACGAGCGATGAGCATGAAAGCTTTCTGTACAAGAGGGCTCGGTCACTCGGAGCTGTCTGATAGACGTCAAACACACTGGTCACACGGGTGACTTAACACAGTGGTGCTACTCAGGTCTGGCTCAGACCTCACTGGACACACGGAAACTTTACACACCCACGGTACATGCGGTACATGCGGTACAACATGGCTTAACCTAGCAAATGATGCTTTTCTGTGCACAAAACTGACACTAAGACATACTAAAATGTGAGAACACTGACTGAGAGGAATTATTTAACACACGACATATATCTTCTCTCAATCTTCTCGACAATACTGAAATAATTACTGGAACACTTGATGTGACATCATGTGATGTCAGGCGTGATGTCACGAGGTGACGTCAGCAGCACTGTGACGTCAGCAGACATCTCGAGGTGACGTCAGGCAGACATCGTGACGTCATGAAGTCGGGCAGCAGCATCGTCGGTGACATCAATGTGATGCGGGCAGCAGACCACAGCATGAGGCCTGGGACATCTGGCTCGGTAACTCACGTGGTTTGTAGATCCACGTGACATCACCCACACCCACGTGGCATCGTGATCCACGTAGCGTCGTGATCTATGTGGCATGGTGATCCACGTAGCTTTGAGTGGCCTCGGGCACTCGGATAAACAGCTCTGGCAATGAATCACACGAAAAACAGCAGAAAACACAGCAGAGGGAGTGGGTAGTGGTGAGTGGTGTATGGTAGGCTGGTGAGGTGTGAGAGTACAGCAGGGCAAGGCAAGGAGGGGCCACTTCCTCCTCCCACAAACACATGGAGAACTCACACTGGATGCAGAAATCACCACAAAACTCACCTCTGGCTTGCTGAAACAGCAGTACTGAGCTGAACAACAGCAGAACATACAAGTAACGCTAAACACGTGACTTGAGAAACAGCGTGAAACGCTGTAGCGTGGGGTCACTGGGATGCCAATTACAATTCTCGAAGAAATTCGGTAAATTTCGGCTAGATCCTGCTTGTACCTGTGTCTGGATGCTGAAATGTGCAGACACGACATCAGGATAACTCGTTGAGAGACGGATGCTTCTTGCATGGGATGATGAAGTGAAGATGACTTCATTCCTTCCTCTCTCTGGGCAAACACACTGCTGCGACCACCGCTTTCCACCAATGTTTAATGGGTTTGTTTGGTAGGCTGTAAGCGGGTGGTTAATGATACATCTTCTTCGGAGGCTTCTTACTCTATTGTTAAGTCGAGGTGGGCACACAGTCTTGTGTGTTGTGCCCATGGCCCGAACAGGGCCATCCCACGAGAGAGAGCTAGGAGTAGGCCTTGTGTCTTCCTGCTAGGCCGCTGTGAGAGTGAGAGTGTGGCAAGGGCCGGCAGGCTGGCGTGCCCACCGAGAGGCCTGGCTACAGAGGGCAGCATCTGAGTGGTGCGAAATATGAAATAAGCTGGCAGACAGCTTGGGCTGTCTGTGCAGACAGTAAATGCTGTCTACAACCCATCCTGTGGGCGGTAGTCACCCCATACCCATCCTGTGAGCGGTAGTCACCCAATACCAGTCCTGTGGGCGGTAGCCACCCAATGCCCATCCTGTGGGTGGTAGCCACCCCATACCCATCCTGTGGGTGGTAGTCACCCCATACCCATCCTGCAGGCGGTAGCCACCCCATACTCGTCCTGTGGACAGTAGTCGCCCCATACCCATCCTGTGGGTGGTAGTCACCCCATACCCGTCCTGCGGGCGGTAGTCACCCCATACTCGTCCTGTGGGTGGTAGTCACCCCATACCCGTCCTGTGGGCGGTAGTCACCCCATACCCATCCTGTGGGTGGTAGCCACCCCATACCCGTCCTGTGGGCGGTAGTCACCCCATACCCGTCCTGTGGGCGGTAGTCACCCCATACCCATCCTGTGGGTGGTAGTCAAAAGATTACAGTGGTACACAATGGGGGTCCAGGAACTGGGCCCCAAAGTTTTGATAGCTGAGCAAGTAACAAAGGTAATAAACTGCAGGTAGATGTGGTCACAATCATGACGAGTAACAAAGGTAATAAACTGCAGGTAGATGTGGTCACAATCATCACAAGTAACAAAGGTAATAAACTGCAGGAAGATGTGGTCACAATCATGACAAGTAACAAAGGTAATAAACTGCAGGTAGATGTGGTCACAATCATCACAAGTAACAAAGGTAATAAACTGCAGGTAGATGTGGTCACAATCATCACAAGTAACAAAGGTAATAAACTGCAGGTAGATGTGGTCACAATCATCACAAGTAACAAAGGTAATAAACTGAAGAGAGATGTGGTCACAATCATCACAAGTAACAAAAGTAATAAACTGCAGGTAGATGTGGTCACAATCATCACAAGTAACAAAGGTAATAAACTGAAGGTAGATCTGGTCACAATCATCACAAGTAACAAAGGTAATAAAACTGCAGGTAGATGTGGTCACAATCATCACAAGTAACAAAGGTAATAAACTGAAGGTATTATTATTATTATAATCAAAAAGAAGTGCTAAGCCACAAGGGCTTTACAGCACCTCAGGGTAGGGAAGGAAGCGAGGGTATTGGATGGCAGAAGGGAGGAGGGATGATCAGTAGGTTACAGAAAACAGCGGGGCAGGGGATAGTACGGGGGTAGAGGGTAGCAAGAGATTTAAGTAGAAAGGGCTGAAGGTATCAGAATTTGTGAAGTAAGTCAGTTGTTGTCAAAAAGTCAATGAGAGAGTCCGTATGAAAGGTGGGTCCATCAGCGAGAAGGGAAGGTTAAGAAAGAGCAGCGGAGCGAAGACGACGACGGAGGTAAATTCTGCGTGCTCCTTGATAAAGTGGGCAGTCCAACAGAATGTGGCTGACTGATAATGGAGCTTGGCAATTCTCACAGAGAGGAGAAGGGCGCCTCTCCATGAGATATCCATGAGTAAGACGAGTATTGCCAATGCGAAGACGGGAGAGAGTAGTCTCCCAACCTCGACACTGGTGATAAGAAGACGGCCAGTAACCTATACTTGGTTTAATAGATTGAAGTTTGTTGCCGAGCATAGTAGACCAACGGTGTTGCCAACGGGTGTGAAGGTGGGAAGATATTGCAGCAAAATAGTCTGTAAATGGAATACCTCTAAAAGAAACTGGTAGGTCATGTACTGCTGACCGCGCAGCAGTGTCTGCCTGTTCATTGCCCTGTACGTCAACATGACCAGGGACCCAACAAAAAACAATAGCTTTATGCTTGGTAAAGATGCGACGTAGCCAAAGTTGGATACGGAGGACTAAGGGGTGAGGTGTATCAAATTTCTGTATAGCCTGTAAAGCACTAAGGGAGTCTGAGACAACAACAAATGATGACACAGGCATATATGCAATACGGATAAGAGCTGCAAGGATGGCATACAATTCAGCAGTAAAAATACTAGCCGAAGATAGTAAATGCCCTCGTACGACACTGTCCGGAAACACTGCTGCGAATCCTACGCCGTCAGAAGACTTAGAGCCATCTGTGTACACTGCAATGGCATGAGAATGAGAGTGAAAGTGGTCAAGAAAAAGAGAGCGGGAAGCGACCGTAGACAGTTGGGCTTTCGAGCAAGGGAGAGAGAAAGAACAGACTCGAACAGCTGGAACTTCCCAGGGGGGTAAGGAAAAGTGAGATGCTACATGAACATGGAAAGGTGGTAATTGAAGAGAAGACAAGAGCGAATGAAGGCGAGGAGAGAAGGGACGGAGTAAACAGGGGCGGCGAACAAATAAAGAATGTCTACTAATATCAGTGACCATTCTATAAATGGAAGGATTGCGGAGATCATGAGAGCGTACATAGTAGCGAAGGCAATGGGCATCATGGCGATCGGATAAGGATGGAACGTTCGCTTCTGCACAGAGGCTCTCGACAGGGGAAGAGCGAAAAGCAAAAAGGCATAAACGTAATCCTTGGTGATGAATGGGGTTAAGGCTAGAGAGAGTAGCAGGAGATGCCACTGAATAGATCTGGTCACCATAATCAAGTTTCGATAAAATAAGGGTGGAATGTAGGCGAAAGAGAGTTCAACGATCAGCTCCCCATGAAAGATGAGCAAGGGTTTTAAGAAGGTTCAGCCAGCTGTGACAAGTTGCCTTCAGAGAGGTAATGTGAGGTTTCCAGGATAACCTACGATCAAAGAGGAGGCCCAGAAACTTGACTGTATCACGTTCAGGGATACGGGAGCCATAGAGGTACAAAGGATGATCGGAGATGACAGAGCGTCTAGTGAAAGTAATTTGGTGGGTTTTAGTGCTGGAAAATTTAAACCCACGTGTGGTGGCCCAATTGGAAACACAGTCGACTGCATGCTGGAGAAAAACTGTAATGAGGTGACAGTGAGCGCCTGCACAGGCAATAGCAAAGTCATCAACATAGAGTGATGACCAAATATTTGATGGAAGACTAGAGGCCAAATCATTAATAGCAATTAGGAAAAAGTGTTGTGCTCAGAACACATCACTGGGGGACACCTTCAGCTTGGATAAGGTCCAGAGAGAGCACATTATTAACCCGAACACGGAAATGTCTGTCAGTTAAAAAGTTCTTAAGGAAGGATGGTAGATTGCCTCGAAGGCCTAAGGAGTGAGCTTGGGCTAAAATATTATACCTCCAAGTTGTGTCATATGCCTTCTCAAGGTCAAAAAATATGGCAATAACTGAGTGGTTATTCGCAAAGGCATTACGAACATACGTATCCAAGCGTAGTAAGGGGTCAATGGTAGAACGGCCCTTACGAAAGCCATATTGACGAGTGGAGAGACTGTTGTGTGTCTCTAAATACCACACTAAACGTCTATTTACTAGGCGTTCCATCACTTTGCAAACTGCACTGGTAAGAGCAATGGGACGATAGTGGGAGGCTTCATGTCCCGTAGTGCCTTGTTTGCGGAAAGGGAGAACAATGGCGGATTTCCACAGCTGTGGAAGAACTCCTTGTGACCAAATAAGATTGTAAAGGCGTAATAGGACTGCAAGGGCTGACTGATGTAAATGTTGTAGCATACGAATATGAATGTCGTCGGGCCCAGCTGCAGATGATCGGCAAGCTGAGAGTGTTGCCTCCAGTTCTTGAAGTGTAAAAGGCACATTATACTGTTCTTCTCTGAGAGAAGAAAAGTCCAAGGGTGCTAACTCTCTGGCAGACTTTGAGGAAAGAAATGAGGAGCATAGATGGAGTCCCTGAGAAATACGGACTAGATGATTGCCAATTTCATTGGCAACATCTAGTGGGTTTGCTATATCAACACCGGCAACCCGCAGAACAGGAGCCGGGTCAGGATAATATTTACCACTCAGTTTTCGTACTTTTTTCCAGACTGCACTCATAGAGGAAGCAGAGGTGATGGTGGAGACATAATCTCACCAGCAAGTGCGTTTAGCATCACGGATGATATGGCGAGTGATTGCACGCTTCTGCTTAAAATCAAGAAGTCTCTCCGTAGTTCTATCGTACCTGTACCTGCCCCATGCAGCGCGTTTCAAATGTACTGCACGAGCATAAGCAGGAGACCACCAAGGCACGCATTTCTGAGAATGCCTGCCCGAAGTTTGGGGTATAGAATGAGAAACTGCGGTTAAAACAGAGGACGAGAAGAGGTGTAAAAGCTCATCGATGGAGGACGAAGAAGGATCCTCTCTAAAAACAGTTAGGTGTGAGTAAAGGTTCCAATTTGCCTGATCAAATTGCCAGCGCAGGATACGAAGAGGTGGTGAATATGAAGGGGAAGTAAGAATGATTGGGAAATGATCGCTGTCATGTAAGTCCGGGAGAACAGACCAAGTGAAGACTAATGCGGCGGAGGAAGAGCAGACTGAGAGATCGATGCAAGAGAGAGTGTGAGTCCGAGGATCAAAATGGGTGTGAGTACCTGTATTTAAAACATGGAGGGGGTGGGTGGCAAGAAAAGCCTCTAACTGAATGCCATGGGAATTACAGTGAGACCCCCCCCAGAGGAAATGGTGGGCATTAAAATCGCCAAGTAATGGAATTGGTGGCGGTAATGACGAAACAAGAAAGGCAATATCTGGAATAGATAATGCCCGAGAAGGAGAGAGATGTAAAGAACAGAGCATATGCCACCTATGCAAGTGGATACAGGCTGCTGTGTAATGCAGCGAAGTACGAACAAATAGCTGATGGTACGGAATATCAGTGCATAGAAGAAGGGCACTTTCATTAAAGGTCCCATCAGGAAAAGGATCTGAAGAATACAATAAATTATAGCCTGAGATGGGAGAGATAACAGCAGAGTGTAATTTTGGTTCCTGTAAGCAAACACCAACAGGGGAAAACTGGGAGAGTAACATCTGAAGCTCACCCCGATTACCCGAGGCCGCGTATATTCCACTGTAAATAGGCCATGATTGGCAATGATAAAGATACCTGAAATCCGCAGGCAAGGGCTCGTACGGACTAGAGGGCTTAGAAAAGTCCACATGCGGAGGCAGTGGAAAACGTTCAAGCAGTGAAGGAATGGTGCGCTGTGAAGAAAGGAATTGCGCAGATGGAGCAGAGGAGAGAGAAGGAGCGGAGGGTGGATCAGTGTCCATTGATGGATTGGTCTCTGCAATATATTCAGAGATTGCTTCAAGTGTTTCGGAATTCAGAGACGTCGTATGGGAGACAATATTGGAAATGGTAGGGGAAGGATGAGCAAAGACTGGAACTGTATCGGACTGTACCAAGGTAGGGGGGGCGAAAGGGTGGAGGGAACTGGAGAAGCGTGGAAGGGGACAGAAGAGGCAGAAACCTGGGAGGTGGCAGAAAAGGAAGAAACTTTTGAGGGAACAGAGGAGGAAGGTAGAGTATGAGGAGGAGGGTGAACCTCTACAATTGTAACAGAGCCAGTGAGAGGGGGAGAACCAGGTACAGAGACAGGGAAGGGAAAATGAGGAGGTGGAAGATGGGTAGGAGGTGTTAACGGACCTTTTTTTGACTTTTGAGAAGTAGAGGGACGATTGGGAGGAGGTGTCATGCGAGATCTCATCGCTACTGAGGCTTGTGAGAGAGAACACGAAGAAGCGAGATCAGACTGAGGCATTGAAGTAGGGATGTCTGAGCCGAGGACAGCAAAAGAATTAGATACAGGTGTGACTATGGGAGAGGTAACCACAGAGGTGGGTGCAGAAGATGGGATACCAGAAGTGGGGGGAAGTTTTGAAACACGGGAATAAGAAACACGAGGTTGTCTCCCTTGGAGGCGGAGATGAGAAACTGCCATGGCATAAGGGAGACCTTCTGCCTCTTTGAGGTAACGGATTTCCCTCTCGTTTAAGTAGACTTGACAACGGCGAGAGTACGAAGGGTGAGCCTCATGACAATTAAGGCAAGAGGGAGGGCGATTGCAAGATGTATTAGAATGGTCATCGGCACCACAGACTGGGCATTCGGCGATAGATCTGCAATATTTCGCTGGATGGCCAAATAGCCAGCAATTTCTACACTGTTGCAGTGTAGGGATCACATTTCGAACTTGTAACCGATGTCCTGCTACATAAACTGAGGATGGGAGTTCACGGCAGTCAAAAGTTAAACGAGCCACATTGCTAGGGTATCGTCTCCACTCGCGGGCAGGAAGAACGTAAGTGTCTACCTTGAGGATTGGGAGATCTTGGAGTTCCAGCTGTTCAAGAATGTCAGTGCCACATGTCTGGAAATTTTGTTGAACTGTGGTATTGGGCAGAATGACGGTACCACTACAAGAATTGAGGGAATGATGTTTTTCAATAGTGACAGGAACAGTATCGATGTGGAAAAGACGAGAAAGCTCATGAGCCTGGGTAGCATTCTGTACAGTGATGACGCACGTACCGCTCTTAAGAGCATGAAAAGAAATATCTTTACCAACATGGCGTAGGAGTGCCTTGCCAATACTGTGATCAGAAAGATAGGCAGTAGAGGAAGTCGGTCATAAAGTGAAGAATTTAGTCCATTGTGCAGTCTGAAACTGAGCTTGGAAAGGTAGTAAAGGACGTGTGGATCTTTTCTGAGAAGAACAAGAAGGTGGAGAAGTATCATCAGCAGGTAATTGTCGTTGGCGTTTAGGAGTGGGACTGGAGTCGGTCTGACGTAGGATGGGCCGGCGATTCGAAAATTGCCGCACCATAGAGGGAGAGGCCAGAAGCATAGTCAGAGGAGAATGGAGGTCTGACAAATCGAAGGAGTCAGTCGAGGTCTCAGTACCTGAAGCGGGTGAGGAAACAGCACCGGCAAGAGGTACAGAGGCATGAGGAGTGTCCTAAGAGTGGTCCAAAGACGAGGCGGGGTCAGAACGGGGTGCGGTATCAAGAAGGGGCCTGGGGGTAGCAGGTTCATGGACTAGGGCTGCCATGGTTAGGTTACTTCTTTCTTTTTGTTTTTAAGAAAAAAAAGAAAGAAGAAAAGAAAATAAAAATAAAAAAAAGAATAAAAAAAAAGGGGGGACCGGGGAGGGATAGTTCCTAGGAGGAATGAAAGGGCCAGAAATCTCCCTCCGCGCCCAAGAGGACCTCAGCACCACAAGTAGCGCAGATGCAGCATGTAACCCATGCCATACCCTACCCATCATGCCAGTAAACCGGCAATCCGGGATAGCAACCTCATATCTGCCGAGCTACCTCGGTGGACAAAAGAGAGGGCGGCCGGAAATCCACCACAAAGCATACCTCCTTCGGCCACCACCCCCGGAATCTGAAAGGTGGCTTCCAGAGATACACCCGTCGCCCGAGAGACACCCAAAGCCACCCTCCGGGATACCAGAGAGGGATCGGGACGTCCCCAGGCAATCCAGATTCCACGGCAAACTATGCCACCGCCAAGAACCTCAACGGAATGGAATGGACCCCGGTACCCTTTCCCCTACCTAGGAACTAGCGTGCCTGTGGGAAAAAAAAACCGAAGGCCAAAAAGGAAGGGCAAAAGGGAGGGGTGGGGAGGAGGAGGAGGAAAGGAGAAAGGGGAGGATGGGGAGGATGGGATAGGGAACGGGGGATTGGGGGTAATTAGGTTCGGTCTGAGGAAGGAGACCGACAGGTCTAATTCCTCAGACCAAGAGCCTCTTCACCACGCCAAGTAACCCCCCTTGAAGAGGAATAAACTGCAGGTAGATGTGGTCACAATCATCACAAGTAACAAAGGTAATAAACTGCAGGTAGATGTGGTCACAATCATCACAAGTAACAAAGGTAATAAACTGCAGGTAGATGTGGTCACAATCATCACAAGTAACAAAGGTAATAAACTGCAGGTAGATGTGGTCACAATCATCACAAGTAACAAAGGTAATAAACTGCAGGTAGATGTGGTCACAATCATCACAAGTAACAAAGGTAATAAACTGCAGGTAGATGTGGTCACAATCATCACAAGTAACAAAGGTAATAAACTGCAGGTAGATGTGGTCACAATCATCACAAGTAACAAAGGTAATAAACTGCAGGTAGATGTGGTCACAATCATCACAAGTAACAAAGGTAATAAACTGCAGGTAGATGTGGTCACAATCATCACAAGTAACAAAGGTAATAAACTGCAGGTAGATGTGGTCACAATCATCACAAGTAACAAAGGTAATAAACTGCCTCACATCGTCTCTCCACTTTCCTTCAAACGCAGATATTTTAAGAGTCAAATCAGCACCATTTTTTTTCTTTATATTTTAAATTTTTAACCTATAATTTCGGAAAAAGTGCAAAATTTTCCACACTATACAACTGAAAGTGAGTCACACGGTATAAGTTTGAAGCCTATCAGAAAAAGCATTTCCCAGTAACTGATTTTTAACTATTTCAGCAAAATTTCAAATTTGGAACTCATGGTAATTAATGGCAGTGTGAGTCTTGTGTTTAGGAATCCTCACCAGTTGTCAAAATTTGAAGCCGATCAGGTGAGTCATTCTCCAGTTATGGTATGGACTTCAACGATTCCCAGTTTTTTTAATATTTTACATAAACAAATATGCCAGCATGTAAACTAAATTTATAAGGTATTATCCTGACCCTAAAATGTATCAGCCATTACTTGAAGTTACCCATTTTCACGAGCCCCATGAACAAACTTCATGGGACTCGTGAAAATGCTAATTGTTCCACGAATTTGATTCTCGTTACTATACAGAGTTGTTGAAAATTTGAAGCCGATTGGATGAATCGTTCTCGAGTTATGAGTAATAAAAAACAGATAAACCGAAGGAAGAAAAATATCTGGCAACCTTCCACTGTCAGTGATAACTAATAATAATAATAATAATAATAATAATAATAATAATAATAATAATAATAATAATACTAATAATAATAATTATGATTATTATTATTATTGTTATTATTATTATTATTTTAACTATTATAATTTTATTGATAAAATCAAGGAATTATTGAAGAAAATAAAATTTAAAAATTTTCTTTGGCAAGTGTTAATGTATTCTTGTATATTTAATAGAAATATATATATATATATATATATATATATATATATATATATATATATATATATATATATATATATATATATATATATATATAAAACATTGGCTCTACGTGCACAGCAGGACTCGAACCTGCTAACTCTGCATCAGAGTTCAGTACTTTACCAGGATTCGATGAAATAACTTTCAAAACGAGCTTGGTGCCCGGGGGTATGGTGCCCGGGGGTATGGTGGCCGGGGGTATGGTGCCCGGGGGTATGGTGCCCGAGGGTATGGTGCCCGGGGGTATGGTGTCCGGGGGTATGGTGCCCGGGTTATGGTATCTGGGGGTATGGTGTCCGGGGGTATGGTGCCAGGGGGTATGGTGCCCGGGGGTATGGTGTCCGGAGGTATGGTGTCTGGGGGTATGGTGCCCGGGGGTATGGTGTCCGTGGGTCTGGTGCCCGGGGGTATGGTGTCCGGGGGTATGGTGCCCGGGGGTATGGTGTCTGAGGGTATGGTGTCCGGGGGTATGGTGCCCGGGGGTATGTTTCCCGGGGGTAGGGTGACCGGGGGAAGGTTTCCCGGGGTATGGTGTCAGGAGGTATGGTTCCCCGGGGTATGGTGCCCGGGGGTATGGTGTCCGGGGGGTATTGTTCCCGGGGGTATGGTGCCCGGGGGTATGGTGCCCGGGGGTATGGTGCCCGGGGGTATGGTGCCCGGGGGTATGGTGTCCGGGGGTATGGGGAAACATCGCTTAGCTACGGCTAAGCGCCCATACTTATCGCTGGTCTAGTCTCGTGGTAAAATACAGTGGACTCTGATAGAGAGTTAGCAGGTTCGAGTCCTGCTGTGGACGTAGACCCAATTTTTATAAATAATTTCACCTGTTTTCTAATTGTTAAGCGTATATATATATATATATATATATATATATATATATATATATATATATATATATATATATATATATATATATATATATATATATATATATATATAAATAGTTATAATTAAAACCTTAATTTTGAAAAGTGTGGAGAGGTAAGTGAGTGGAAGAGCTGGGTCAGTGGCTGGTCATCACATGACTAAGTTCAGCCTCAGGAAATACTTGTCCTGTTTCCTGACAAATCTTACCTAACCTGAACTTATATTTTCCAGCTTGTGATAATACAACCATCACCTGCCTCACCAATCTTACTTCTGGGGTAAGTCTGCTCTTATCTCACATTATTATCAGCAGTGACACTTTCTGGAAATATTGAAGATATTATTATTATTATAAAGGCTGTCTTATACAAACAAAATTTTTATAAATGTCCTATAAGTATTTCTATACTATCAGTATTGCTATTTCTCCTATACCTATAGTTTTCAATCAGTTTTCATCAGTATTGATACTTTTTCCTTCCTTCAATAGTTTTCTATACACACTTCTCTTATTAATATTTCTGGTAATATTAATGGTGTTTAAAGTGTATCAGCTACACTATTATCATTAAGATTCCATCTAACTTTTCACAGTCAGACAAGGAAATTTGAATTTCTATATCAGAGATTAATTAAAAGAAACTCAGTGTGTATATATATATATATATATATATATATATATATATATATATATATATATATATATATATTTATATGTTGCAAGAGCAACAACAGGAGAAATGGGGCAAGTTTTCAGAGTATGGTAGCGAGGAAACGTTTCGCCACACAGTGGCTTCATCACTCCATACAAAGGAGAATGGTGAAGAACAGGAGTAGTTTGAGGTAATCAGTCCCTCAACTTAAATTGCCAGGCATACCATCTAAAGGGGACAAAAAGATACAAAACATCCAGGCCATGGGAAAACCTAGGTAGCCACAGCCACTCAAGAGGGAGAGGTTTTTTAGTGCCAGGAAGGAAAAAAAAACTGGCAGGAAATGGCAGAAATCGTACACCAAATCCAGTCATTCCTGGAGTGGAACCACAGTCGATGGCCTCCACTCCAAACCAACAGATACAGATACTAATGCCGGAAAAAAAATCCCCCCCCAGTACCAACAATACCACCAGTCCGATAACATTCTTCTTTCCAAATATACAGGGTCTAAAGCCAGCAACAAACAACAAAATACCTTTCATCCGTGGACTGCTTGCAGAGGCAAAGGCAATGTTCGCGGCTTTCACTGAGACCCACATAAAGGATCACTTGGACAATGAAATATGGATCCCAGGTTACAACCTATACAGATGTGACAGAGTGAACAGGCAAAAGGGGGGGGTTGGCCTGTACATTGCAGAGTCACTTGTTTGCACAGAACTGCTTAATGCCTCAAATGATGTAGTGGAAGTTTTAGCAGTAAAGGTCGAGAACCAAAACCTAGTCATTGTGGTAGTCTACAAGCCTCCGGATGCAACATCCCAGCAATTCCAGGAACAGCTGTTAAAAATTGACCACTGTCTGGAAAATCTTCCAGCTCCTGCACCCAACATCTTGCTCCTGGGGGATTTCAACTTAAGGCACCTAAAATGGAGGAATATAGCAAATAATATTGTTGCAGTAATAACACCAGGAGGCAGCTCTGATGAAAACTCACACTCACACGAGCTTTTAAATCTCTGCACAAAATTCAATTTAAACCAGCAAATAATAGAGCCTACTAGACTGGAGAATACACTAGACCTCATATTCACTAACAATGATGATCTGATAAGAAATGTCACCATATCAAAAACAATATACTCAGATCACAACATAATTGAGGTTCAGACATGTATGCGAGGAGCCCCAGACCGACAAAATGAGACTAGTCACGAGGGAGCATTCACCAAATTCAACTTCAATAACAAAAACATAAAGTGGGACCAAGTAAACCAAGTCCTAACCGATATAAGCTGGGAAGATATACTAAGCAACACAGACCCAAACTTATGCCTAGAACAGATTAACTCGGTGGCACTCGATGTATGCACAAGGCTTATTCCTCTAAGAAAAAGGAGGAGTAGATGTAAAATAGAAAGAGACAGGCGCTCCCTTTACAGGCGACGGAAAAGAATAACAGAGCGGCTAAAAGAGGTCAATATATCTGAAATGCGCAGGGAGACACTGGTCAGAGAAATAGCAAGCATCGAACTTAAGCTAAAAGAATCCTTTAGGAGTCAGGAATCGCGGGAAGAACTAAAAGCTATAAATGAAATCGAAAGAAACCCAAAGTATTTCTTCTCCTATGCCAAATCAAAATCGAGAACAACGCCCAGTATTGGGCCCCTACTTAAACAAGATGGGTCCTACACAGATGACAGCAAGGAAATGAGTGAGCTACTCAAGTCCCAATATGATTCAGTTTTTAGCAAGCCGCTAACCAGACTGAGAGTCGAAGATCAAAATGAATTTTTTATGAGAGAGCCACAAAATTTGATTAACACAAGCCTATCCGATGTTATCCTGACGCCAAATGACTTCGAACAGGCGATAAATGACATGCCCATGCACTCTGCCCTTGGGCCAGACTCATGGAACTCTGTGTTCATCAAGAACTGCAAGAAGCCCCTATCACGAGCCTTTTCCATCCTATGGAGAGGGAGCATGGACACGGGGGTCGTCCCTCAGTTACTAAAAACAACAGACATAGCCCCACTCCACAAAGGGGGCAGTAAAGCAACAGCAAAGAACTACAGACCAATAGCACTAACATCCCATATCATAAAAATCTTTGAAAGGGTCCTAAGAAGCAAGATCACCACCCATCTAGAAACCCATCAGTTACACAACCCAGGGCAACATGGGTTTAGAACAGGTCGCTCCTGTCTGTCTCAGCTACTGGATCACTACGACAAGGTCCTAAATGCACTAGAAGACAAAAAGAATGCAGATGTAATATATACAGACTTTGCAAAAGCCTTCGACAAGTGTGACCATGGCGTAATAGCGCACAAAATGCGCGCTAAAGGAATAACAGGAAAAGTCGGTCGATGGATCTATAATTTCCTCACTAACAGAACACAGAGAGTAGTCGTCAACAGAGTAAAGTCCGAGGCAGCTACGGTGAAAAGCTCTGTTCCACAAGGCACAGTACTAGCTCCCATCTTGTTCCTCATCCTCATATCCGACATAGACAAGGATGTCAGCCACAGCACCGTGTCTTCCTTTGCAGATGACACCCGAATCTGCATGACAGTGTCTTCCATTGCAGACACTGCAAGGCTCCAGGCGGACATCAACCAAATCTTTCAGTGGGCTGCAGAAAACAATATGAAGTTCAACGATGAGAAATTTCAATTACTCAGATATGGTAAACATGAGGAAATTAAATCTTCATCAGAGTACAAAACAAATTCTGGCCACGAAATAGAGCGAAACACCAACGTCAAAGACCTGGGAGTGATTATGTCGGAGGATCTCACCTTCAAGGACCATAACATTGTATCAATCGCATCTGCTAGAAAAATGACAGGATGGATAATGAGAACCTTCAAAACTAGGGAGGCCAAGCCCATGATGACACTCTTCAGGTCACTTGTTCTATCTAGGCTGGAATATTGCTGCACTCTAACAGCACCTTTCAAGGCAGGTGAAATTGCCGACCTAGAAAATGTACAGCGAACTTTCACGGCGCGCATAACGGAGATAAAACACCTCAATTACTGGGAGCGCTTGAGGTTTCTAAACCTGTATTCCCTGGAACGCAGGAGGGAGAGATACATGATTATATACACCTGGAAAATCCTAGAGGGACTAGTACCGAACTTGCACACGAAAATCACTCACTACGAAAGCAAAAGACTTGGCAGACGATGCACAATCCCCCCAATGAAAAGCAGGGGTGTCACTAGCACGTTAAGAGACCATACAATAAGTGTCAGGGGCCCGAGACTGTTCAACTGCCTCCCAGCACACATAAGGGGGATTACCAACAGACCCCTGGCAGTCTTCAAGCTGGCACTGGACAAGCACCTAAAGTCAGTTCCTGATCAGCCGGGCTGTGGCTCGTACGTTGGTTTCCGTGCAGCCAGCAGCAACAGCCTGGTTGATCAGGCGCTGATCCACCAGGAGGCCTGGTCACAGACCGGGCCGCAGGGGCGTTGACCCCCGAAACTCTCTCCAGGTAAACTCCAGGTAAACAACCTAGAGTTGATGTAGTTAGTCCATCAATCTTGAAAAGAATACAGCATATGTGCGGAGAAGTGGCTTATATACTGTAGGCAGGAGAGGTGCAGCAGTCGTAGGTGGTGTCACATTTATCCAATGTGGAAATAGGTCGTGCCCAAGGGTTAGGCAAGCGAAGAATTCACTGTATTAAAATGCCAAGATGCTGCTGTGTCGGACTTTGGAATTCTTCACTTGCCTAACCCTTGGGCACGACCTACTTCCACACTGGACAAATGTGTCACCACCTACGACTGCTGCACCTCTCCTGCCTACAGTATATAAGCCACTTCTCTGCACATACACTGTATTCTTTTCAAGATTGATGGATTAACTACATCAACTCAAGGCTGAGGGACTGATTACCTCAAACTCCTGTTCTTCACGATTCTCCTTTGTATGGACTGATGAAGCCACTGTGTGGCGAAATGTTTCCTCATTAAAGATACCCAAGTGTTGCACATGTATCTAATTTATCAGTATTTTGTATGTCATTATCATGTCTCTCCTAACCCTCCTGTCCTTAAGTGTGGTCAGGCCGATTTCTCTTAACCTTTCTTCAAATTATTATTATTATTATTATTATTATTATTATTATTATTATTATTATTATTATAATCCAAAAGAAGTGCTAAGCCACAAGGGCTATACAGCACCTCAGGGTAGTGAAGGAAGGGAGGGTACTAGGCGGCAGAAGGGGAAAGGGATGATCAGTAGGTTACAGAAAACAGCGGGGCAGGGGATAGTATGGGGGTAGAGGGTAACAAGAGATTGAGGTAGAAAGGGCTGAATGTATCATCAGAGTTTGTGAAGTAAGTCAGTTGTTGTCAAAAAGTCAATGAGAGAGTCCGGATGAAAGGTTGGTCCATCAGAGAGAAGAGAAGGTAAAGAGAGAGCAGCAGAGCGATGACGACTCGTTGATAAAGTGGGCAGTCTAACAGAATGTGGCTGACCGATAATGGAACCTGATAGTTCTCAGAGAGAGGAGCAGGGCGCCTCTCCATGAGATATCCATGAGTAAGACGAGTATGGCCAATGCAAAGATGGGAGAGAGTAGTCTCCCAACCTCGACACTGGTGACAAGAAGACGGCCAGTAACCTATACTCGGTTTAATAGATTGAAGTTTGTTGCCGAGCAGAGTAGACCAACATTGTTGCCAACGGGTGTGAAGGTGGGTAGCTATTGCAGCAAAATAGCCCGCAAATGGAACACCTTTATATGAAACTGGTAGGTCATGTACTGCTGACCGCGCGGCAGTGTCTGCCTGTTCACTGCCCTGTACGTCAACATGACCAGGGACCCAACAAAAAACAATATCTTTATGCTTGGTAGAGATGCGGCTTAGCCAAAGTTGGATACGGAGGATTAAGGAGTGAGGTGTATCACATTTCTGTATAGCCTGTAAAGCACTAAGGGAGTCTGAGACAACCACAAATGATGACACAGGCATAGATGCAATACGGATAAGCGCTGCAAGAATGGCATACAATTCAGCAGTAAAAATACTAGCCGAAGATAGTAAATGCCCTCGTACGATGCTGTCCAGAAACACTGCTACGAATCCTACACCGTCAGAAGACTTAGAGCCATCTGTGTACACTGCAATGGCATGAGAATGAGAGTGAAAGTGGTCAAGAAAAAGAGAGCGGGAAGCTACCGTAGACAGTTGGGCTTTCAAGCAAGGGAGTGAGAAAGAACATACTCGAACAGCTGGAACTTCCCAGAGGGGGTAGGGAAAAGTGAGATGCTACATAAACATAGAAAGGTGGTAATTGAAGAGAAGGCAAGAGTGAATGTAGGCAGAGAGAGAAGGGACGGAGCAAACAGGGGCGGCGAACAAATAATGTCTACTAATATCGGTGACCATTGTATAAATGGAAGGATTGCGGAGATCATGAAAGCGTACATAGTAGCGAAGGCAATGGGCATCACAGCGATCGGATAAGGATGGAACGTTTGCTTCTGCACAGAGGCTCTTAACAGGGGAAGAGTGAAAAGCACCAAGGCATAAACATAATCCTTGGTGATGAATGGGGTTAAGGCTAGAGAGAGTAGCAGGAGAGGTCGCTGAATAGATCTGGTCACCATAATCAAGTTTCGATAAAATGAGGGTGGAATGTAGGCGAAGGAGAGTTCGACGATCAGCTCCCCATGAAAGATGAGCAAGGGTTTTAAGAAGGTTCAGCCGGCTGTGACAAGTTGCCTTCAGAGAGGTAATGTGAGGTTTCCAGGATAACCAACGGTCAAAGAGGAGGCCCAGAAACCTCACTGTAGCACGTTCAGGGATACGGGAGCCATAGAGGTACAAAGGATGATCGGAGATGACAGAGCATCTAGTGAAAGTAATTTGGTGAGTTTTGGTACTGGAAAATTTAAACCCATGTGTGGTGGCCCAATTGGAAACACGGTCAATAGCATGCTGGAGAGAAACTGTAATGAGGTGACAGTCAGCGCCTGCACAGGCAATAGCGAAGTCATTAACATGGAGTGATGACCAAACATTGGATGGAAGACTAGAGGCCAAATCATTTATAGCAAGGAGAAAAAGTGTTGTGCTCAGAACACATCCCTGGGGGACTCCTTCAGCTTGGATAAAGTCCGGAGAGAGCACATTATTAACCCGAACACGGAAATGTCTGTCAGTTAAAAAGTTTTTAAGGAAGGAGGGTAGATTGCCTCGGAGGCCTAAGGAGTGGGCTTGGGCCAAAATATTATACCTCCAAGTTGTGTCATATGCCCTCTCAATGTCAAAAAATATGGCAATAACTGAGTGGTTATTCGCAAAGGCATTACAAACATACGTTTCCAAGCGTAGTAAGGGGTCTATGGTAGAACGGCCCTTACGAAAGCCATATTGACGAGTGGAGTGACTGTTGTGTGTCTCTAAATACCACACTAAACGTCTATTTACCAGGCGTTCCATCACTTTGCAAACTGCACTGGTAAGAGCAATGGGACGATAGTGGGAGGCTTCATGTCCCATAGTACTCGGTTTGCGGAAAGGAAGAACAATGGCAGTTTTCCACAGCTGTGGAAGAACTCCTTGTGACCAAATAAGATTGAAAAGGCGTAATACGACGGCAAGGGCTAACTGATGTAAATGTTGCAGCATACTAATATGAATGTCGTCGGACCCAGCTGCTGATGATCAGCAAGCTGAGAGTGTTGCCTCCAGTTCCTGAAGTGTAAAAGGCACATTATACTGTACTTCTCTGAGAGAAGAAAAGTCCAAGGGTGCTAACTCTCTGGCAGACTTTGAAGAAAGAAACGAGGGGCATAGATGAAGCCCCTGAGAAATACAGACCAGATGAATGCCAATTTCATTGGCAATATCTAGTGGGTTTGCTATATCATCACCGGCAACCCGCAGAACAGGAGCCGGGTCAGGAGAATATTTACCACTCAGTGTTCGTGCTTTTTTCCAGACTGCACTCATAGAGGAAGCAGAGGTGATGGTGGAGACATAATCTCACCAGCAAGTGCGTTTAGCATCACAGATGACACGGCAAGTGATCGAGCGATCACATGCTTCTGCTTAAAATCAAGAAGTCTCTCCGTTGTTCTATTGTACCAGTACCTGCCCCATACAGCGCGTTTCAAACATACTGCACGAGCACAAGCAGGAGACCACCAAGGCATGTATTTCTGAGAATGCCTGCCCAAAGTTTGGGAAATAGAATGAAAAGCTGCGGTTAAAACGGAGGACGAGAAGAGGTTTAAAAGCTCATCAATGGAGGACGAAGAAGGAACCTCACTAAAAACAGTTAGTTGTGAGTAAAGGCTCCAATTTGCCTGATCAAATTGCCAGCATGGGTTACGAAGAGGTGGTGAATATGAAGGGGAAGTAAGAATGATTGGGAAATGATTGCTGTCATGTAAATCCGGGAGAACAGACCAGGTGAAGTCTAATGCGGCAGAGGAAGAGCAGACTGAGAGATCGATGCAAGAGAGAGTATGAGTCCAAGGATCAAAATGGGTGCGAGTACCTGTATTTAAAACATGGAGGGGGTGGGTGGCAAGAAAAGCCTCTAACTGAATGCCATGGGAATCACAGTGAGACCCCCAGAGGAAATGATGGACGTTAAAATCGCCAAGTAACAGAAGCAGTGGCGGTAATGATAAAACAAGAAAGGCAATATCCGGGATAGATAATGCCCGAGAAGGAGAGAGATACAAAGAACAGAGCGCATACCACCTATGCAAGTGGATTCGGGCTGCTGTGTAATGCAGCGAAGTACGAACAAATAGCTGATGGTATGGAATATCAGTGCGTAGAAGAAGGGCACTTTCATTAAAGGTCCCATCAGGAAAAGGATCTGAAGAATACAATAAATTATATCCTGAGATGGGATAGATTACAGCAGAGTGTAATTTTGGTTCCTGCAAGCAAACACCAACAGGGGAAAACTGGGAGAGTAACATCTGAAGCTCACTCCGATTACCCCTGAGGCCGCGTATATTCCACTGTAAACAGGCCATGATTGGCAACGATAAAGATACCTGAAATCCACAGGTAAGGGTACCTACAGACTAGAGGGGTTAGAAAAGTCCACATGTGGTGGCAGCAGAAAACGTTCAAGCAGCGAAGGAACGGTGCGCTGTGAAGAAAGGAGTTGCGCAGATGGAGAAGAGGAAAGAGAAGGAACAGAGTGGATCAGTGTCCATTGATGGTTTGATTTCTGCAATATATTCAGAAATTGCTTCAAGTGTTTCGGAGTTCAGAGACGTATGGGAGACAATATCGGAGATGGAAGAAGAAGGAGTTTGAGTAAAGATCGGAACTGTAATGGACTGTACCAAGGTAGGAGGGGGCGAAAGGGTGGAGGGAGCTGGAGAAGTGTGGGAGGGGACAGAAGAGGCAGAAACCTGGGAGGTGGCAGAAGAGGAAGAAACTTTGGAGGGGACATGGGAGGAAGGCACTATACGAGGAGGAGGATGAACCTCCACACTTGTAACAGAGCCAGTGAAAGGGGAAGACCCAGGTACAGAGACTGGGAAGGTAAAATGTGGAGGTGAATGAAGGGAAGGAGGGGTTAAAGGAGATTTTTAGACTTCTGAGAAGTAGAGGGATGATTGGGAGGAAGTGTCCTACGAGGTCTTGTCGATACCGGGGTTTGTGAGGGGGAACACGAAGAAGTGAGAGCAGACTGAGGTGTTGAAATAGGGACGTCTGAGCCCTGGACAGCAAAAGAATTAGATACACGAGTGACCATGGGACTGGCAACCGCAGAGGAGGCTGCAGAAGATGGGACCCCGGAAGTGGGGTGACGTTTTGAAACACGAGAATAAGAAACATTGGGTAGTCTCCCTTGGAGGCGGAGATGAGAAACTGCCATAGCATAAGGGAGACCTTCTGCCTCTCTGAGGTAACGAATTTCCCGCTCATTTAAGTAGACCCGGCAACGGCGAGAGTACGAAATGTGAGCCTCATGACAATTAAGGCAAGAGGGAGGTCGACTGCAAGATGTACTAGAATGGTCAACAGACTGGGCATTCGGCTATAGATCTGCAATATTTTGCTGGGTGGCCAAATCGCCAGCAATTCCTACACTGCTGCGGTGTAGGGATCACCTTTCGAACTTGTAACTGATGTCCTCCTACATAAACAGAGGATGGGAGTTCACAGCTGTTAAAAGTTAAACGAGCCACATTGCAAGGGTATCATCTTCACCCGCAGGCAAGAAGAACATAAGTGTCTACCTTGAGAATTGGGAGATCTTGAAGTTCCAGCTGTTCGAGAATGTCATTGCCACATGTCTGGAAATTCTGTTGGACTATGGTATGGGGCAGAATAACAGTACCACTACAAGAATTGAGGGAATGATGTTTTTCGATAGTGATAGGAATAGCATCGATATGCGAAAGAAGAGAAAGATCATGAGCTTGGGTAGAATTCTGGACTGTGATGATGTGCATACCACTCTTAAGAGCATGAAAGAAAATATCTCTACCAACGTGGTGTAGGAGCGCTTTGCCAATACTATGGTTGGAAAGATAGGTAGAAGAAGTCGGTCTTAAAGTAAAGAATTTAGTCCACTGTGTGTTCTGAAACTGAGTGTGGAGAGGGAGTGCATGATGTGTCGGTCTTTTCCAAGTAGAATGGGAAGGTAACAAAGTAACATCATCAGAAGATTGTCGTTGGCATTTAGAAGTGGGACCAGAGTCGGTCCGACATGGGACAGGCTGGAGATTTGAAAATCGCCGCACCCTAGAGGGAGAGGCTAGAAGCATAGTTAAAGGAGATTTGAGGTTAGACAAATCGAAAAAGTTAGTCAAAACCCCAGCACCTGAAGCAGGTGACGAAACAGCACCAGCAAGAGGTACAGGGGCCTTAGAAGTGCCCGAAGAGTGGCCAAAAGACGAGGCAAGGTCAGAACAGGGTGCGGTAACAATAAGGGGCCTGGGACCAGCGGGGTCATGGATCAGGTACTCCGTGGTTAGGTTACTTCTTTCTTTTTGTTTTTAAGAAAAAAAAAGAAAAAAGAAAAGAAAATAAAAATAAAAAAAGAATAAAAAAAGGGGGGACCGGGGAGGGATAGTTCCTAGGAGGAATGAAAAGGCCAGAAATCTCCCTCTGCACACAAGAGGACCTCAGCACCGTAACTAGCACAGATGCAGCATGGAACCTGTGCCATACCCTACTCTTCATGCCAGTAAACCAGCAATCCGGGATAGCAACATCACATCTGCCGAGCTACCTCGGTGGACAAAACAGAGGGCGGCCGGATATCCACCACAAAGCATACCTCCTTCGGCCACCACCCCCGGAATCCGAAAGGTGGCTTCAAGAGGTACACCCGTCGCCCGAAAGACATCCAAAGCCACCCTCCGGGATACCAGAGAGGGATCGGGACATCCCCAGGCGATCCGGATTCCACGGCAAATTACGCCACTACCAAGAACCTCATTGGGATGGGATGGACCCCGGTACCCTTTCCCCTACCTAGGAACTAGCGCACCTGTGGGAAAAATCCCAAAGGTCAAAAAGAGGAAGGGCAAAAGGGAGGGGTGGGGAGGAGGAGGAGGAAAGGAAAAAGGGGAGGTTGGGATAGGGAAGGGGGATTGGGGTAATTAGGTTCGGTCTGAGGAAGGAGACTTACAGGTCTAATTCCTCAGACCAAGAGCCTCTTCACCTTGCCTAGGAGCCCCCCTTGAAGAGACCTTTCTTCATAGGACATTCCCCTTAGCACTGGAACTAGCCTTATTGCAAACCTTTACACTTTCTCTAATTTCTTGACGTGCTTGACTAAGTGTGTGCTCCAAACTGGTGCTGCATACTCCAGTATGGGCCTGACATACACGGTGTACAGTGTCTTGAACGATTCCTTACTATTCTCAGGTTTGCCAGACGCCCATATGCTGCAGCTGTTATCTGGCTGTGTGCTTTTGGAGATATGCTCAGTGCTATACTCACCCCAAGATCTTTCTCCTTGAGCAAGGTTTACAGTCTTTGGCTACCTAGCCTATACTCTGTCTGCAGTCTTCTTTGCCCTTCTCCGATCTTCATGACTTTGCATTTAGCAGGGTTAAATTCGAGGAGCCAGCTGCTGGACCATGTGTCTGGTCTGTCCAGGTCTCTTTTAAGTCCTGCCTGATCCTCATCTGATTTAATTCTCCTCATTAACTTCACATCATCTGCAAACAGGGACACTTCTGAATCTATCCATTCCATCATGTCATTCATATATACCAAGAACAGCACTGGTCCTAGGACTGACCCCTGAGGGACCCTGCTCGTCATAGGCATCCACTGTGATACCTCGTCACGTACCATGACTCGTTGCCTCAATGTCAGGTATTCTCTAATCCATTGCAGTGCCCTTCCTGTTATATGTGCATGATCCTCCAGTTCTGCACTAATCTCTTGTGAGAAAATGTGTCGAAGGCATTTTTGCAGTCCAAGAAGATGCAATCAAACCACCCCTCTCTCTCGTGTCTTCTGTTACATCGTTATAAAACTCCAGAAGGTTTGTGACATGGGATTTGCCTACCATTAATCTGTGCTGGTTGTCGTTCATAATCTTGTTCCGTTCCAGGTGCTCTACCACTTTCCTCCTGATAATCTTCTCCATGACTTTGAATACTATAAACGTCAGTGACACTGGTCTATAGTTTAGTGCCTCGTTTCTGTCTCCTTTCTTGTAAATGGGTACTGCATTTGACATCTTCCAAACCTCAGGTAATTGCCCAGTTTCAAGGGATGTGTTGAAAATTGTGATTAGTGGCACACACAGCATCTCTGCTCCCTTTCTAAGAACCCATGGAGAGATGTCCGGTCCCACCATCTTTGAGATGTCAAGGTTACTTGTGTGTGTGTACTCACCTATTTGTACTCACCTATTTGTGGTTGCAGGGATCGAGTCATAGCTCCTGACCCCACCTCTTCACTGGTTGCTACTAGGTCCTCTCTCTCCCTCCCCCATGAGCTTTATCATACCTCGCCTTAAAACTATGCATGGTTTCCGCCTCCACTACATCACTTTCTAGGCTATTCCAAGGCCTGACTACTCTAGGACTGAAGAAATACTTCCTAACATTCCTTTGATTCATCTGAGTCTTCAACTTTCAATTGTGACCTCTTGTTTCTGTGTCCCATCTCTGGAACATCCCATCTTTGTCCACCTTGTCTATTCCACACAGTATTTTATATGTCGTTATTATGTCTTCCCTGACACTCCAGTCCTCCAGTGTCGTCAGGCCGATTTCCCTCAACCTTTGTTCGTAGGACAATCCCCTTAGCTCTGGGACTAGTCTTGTTGCAAACCTTTGCACTTTCTCTAATTTCTTGACGTGCTTGACCAGGCGTGGATTCCAAACTGGTGCTGCATACTCCAGTATGGGCATGGCGTAAATGGTATACAGAGTCTTGAACGATTCCTTACTGAGGTATCGGAACGCTATCCATAGGTTTGCCAGGCACCCATATGCTGCAGCAGTTATCTGATTGATGTGCGCCTCAAGAGATATGCTCAGTGTTATACTCACCCCCAGATCTTTTTCCTTGAGTGAAATTTGCAGTCTTTGGCCATCTAGACCATATTGTGTCTGCGGTCTTCTTTGCCCTTCCCCAATCTTCTTGACTTTGCATTTGGCAGGGTTAAACTCAAGGAGCCAGTTGCTGGACCAGGCTTGTAACCTGTCCAGGTCTCTTTGTAGTCTTGCCTGATCCTCGTCCGATTTGATTCTTCTCATTAACTTCACATCATCTGCAAACAAGGACACCTCTGAGTCTATCCCTTCCGTTATGTCATTCACATATACCAAGAACAGCACAGGTCCTAGGACTGACCCCTGTGGAACCCCGCTTGTCAAAGGCGCCCACTCTGACACCTCGTCACGTACCATGACTCGTTGTTGCCTCCCTGTCAGGTATTCTCTGATCCATTGCAGTGCCTTTCCTGTTATGTGTGCCTGATCCTCTAGCTTTTGCAGTAACCTCTTGTGAGGAACTGTGTCGAAGGCCTTCTTGCAGTCCAAAAAAATGCAGTTGATCCACACCTCTCTCTCTTGTCTTACTTCTGTCACCTTGTCATAAAACTCCAGTAGGTTTGTGACACAGGATTTTCCATCCCTGAAACTGTGCTGGTTGTCAATTATACACTTAGTTACTTTCCAGGTGCTCCACCACTCTCCTCCTGATGATCTTCTCCATGACTTTGCATACTATACACGTTAGTGATACAGATCTGTAGTTTAGTGCCTCATGTCTGTCTCCCTTTTTAAAAATTGAGACTACATTTGCCATCTTCCATACCTCAGGGAGTTGCCCAGTTTCAAATGATGTGTTGAAGATCTTGTTAATGGCGCACACAGTATCTCTGCTCTCTCTTTAAAGACCCACTGAGAGATGTTGCTTGGTCCCACTGCCTTTGAGGAGTCAAGTTCACATAGCAGCTTCTTCACCTCCTCCTTGGTTATGTGTACCTCATCCAGCACTTGTTGGAGTACCCCCCCCCCGTTCTGATTTCTTGGAGTCCTACTGGTTCCCACTGTAAATACTTCTTCAAATCTCGTGTTGAGCTCCTGACATACCTCTTGGTCGTTTCTTGTGAACTCCCCATCACCCTTCCTCAGTCTGATTACCTGATCCTTGACTGTTGTTTTCCTCCTGATGTGGCTATACAACAGCTTCGGGTCAGACTTGACTTTCTGTGCTATGTCATTTTCATATTGTCGCTGAGCCTCCCTTCTTATCTGTGCATATTCGTTTCTGGCTCTTCAGCTAATCTCTTTATTTTCCTGAGATCTCTGTCTTCTGTACCTTTTCCATTCTCTAGTACACCTAGTTTTTGCCTCTCTACACCTTAGGGTGAACCAAGAACTCATTCTGTTCTTCCCATTATTTCTGTTTCCCTTGGGAACAAACCTCTCCTCTGCCTCCTTGCATTTTGTTACCACATAGTCCATCATTTCTTTTACTGGTTTTCCTGTCAGTTCCCTCTCTCACTGAATGTCTTGAAGGAAGTTCCTCATGCCTGGGTAGTTCCCCCTTTTGTAGTTTGGTTTTTCCCACTGCATTCCTGCTACTCTCTCCACTTGGAGCTCAACTATGTAGTCGAAGCACAGAACCACATGATCACTAGCTCCCAGGGGCCTTTCATACATGATATCCTCGATGTCCGAACTACTCAAGGTGAATACAAGGTCCAGTCTAGCTGGTTCATCCTCTCCTCTCTCTCTGGTAGTGTCTCTAACATGTTGATGCATGAGGTTTTCCAGTACCACATCCATCATCTTGGGTCTCCATGTTTCGGGACCCCCATGGGGCTCCAGATTTTCCCAGTGAATCTCCTTGTGATTGAAATCACCCATAACTAGTAACTTTGCTCGCCCCATGTGTGCTCTCCTGGCCACCTCGGCTAGTGTGTCGACCATTGCTCTGTTCCTCTCATCGTATTCTTCTCTTGGCCTCCTGCAGTTCTGTTGTGGGTTGTACATTACTGCAATTATCACCTTATGTCCCTCAGACTGGATTGTTCCTACTAAGTAGTCCCTTTCGCCCGTGCCATCCATTCCTTCCATTTTCTCAAACCCCCACTGGTTTTTAATGAGTAGTGCAACTCCTCCTCCCCCTCTCCTCCCTCTGT